>NW_027331981.1:932500-1243333 GCF_048418815.1 Hemitrygon akajei | reverse complement strand
GAACCTTTACCCGCCCATAACCTCCCTGTCTCATTGGAACGTACCACTGCAGAACTCAACACAAATATGCCCTGAAACTGTACCCCTCCATAACCAACCTGTCTCACTGGATCGTACCAATGCAGAACACCACACAAATATGCCCTGAAACTGTACCCCTCCATAACCTCCCTGTCTCACTGGAACGTCCCAACGCAGAACTCCACACAAATATGCCCTGAACCTGTACCCGTCCATAACGTCCCTGTCTCATTGGAACGTACCACTGCAGAACTCCACACAAATATGCCCTGAACCTGTACCCCTCCATAACCTACCTGTCGCACTGGATCGTACCAATGTAGAACACCACACAAATATGCCCTGAACCTGTACCCCTCCATAACCTCCCTGTCTCACTGGAACGTCCCACTGCAGAACTCCACACAAATATGCATTGAACCTGTAACCTCCATAACCTCCCTGTCTCACTGGAAAGTACCAATGCAGAACTCCACACACATATGCCCTGAACCTGTACCCGTCCATAACCTCCCTGTCTCATTGGAACGTACCTCTGCAGAACTCAACACAAATATGCCCTGTACCTGTACCCCTCCATAACCTACCTGTCTCACTGGATCGTACCAATGCAGAACATCACACAAATATGCCCTGAACCTGTACCCGTCCATAACCGCCCTGTCTTACTGGAACGTACCAATGCAGAACTCCACACAAATATGCCCTGAACATGTACCCGTCTATAACCTCCCTGTCTCACTGGAACGTCCCACTGCAGAACTCCACACAAATATGCCCTGAACCTGTACCCGTCCATAACCTCCCTGTCTCATTGGAACGTACCACTGCAGAACTCAACACAAATATACCCTGAACCTGTACCCCTCCATAACCTACCTGTCTCACTGGATCGTACCAATGCAGAACACCACACAAATATGTCCTTAACCTGTACCCCTCCATAATCTCCCTGTCTCACTGGAACATCCCAACGCAGAACTCCACACAGATATGCCCTGAACCTGTACCCTCCATAACCTCCCTGTCTCACTGGAAAGTACCAATGCAGAACACCACACAAATATGTCCTGAACATGTACCCGTCCATAACCTCCCTGTCTCACTGGAACGTCCCACTGCAGAACTCCACACAAATATGCATTGAACCTGTATCCTCCATAACCTCCCTGTCTCACTGGAAAGTACCAATGCAGAACTCCACACAAATATGCCCTGAACCTGTACCCGTCCATAACCTCCCTGTCTCATTGGAACGTACCACTGCAGAACTCCACACAAATATGCGCTGAACCTGTACCCCTCCATAACCTACCTGTCTCACTGGAACGTCCCAACGCAGAACACCACACAAATATGCCCTGAACCTGTACCCTCCGTAACCTCCCTGTCTCACTGGAAAGTACAAATGCAGAACTCCACACAAATATGCCCTGAACCTGTACCCCTCCATAACCTCCCTGTCTCACTGGATCGTACCAATGCAGAACACCACACAAATATGCCCTGAACCTGTACCCCTCCATAACCGCCCTGTCTCACTGGAACGTACCAATGCAGAACTCCACACAAATATGCCCTGAACCTGTACCCCTCCATAACCCCCCTGTCTCACTGGATCGTACCAATGCAGAACTCCACAAAAATATGCCCTGAACCTGTACCCCTCCATAACCTCTCTGTCTCACTGGAACGTACCAATGCAGAACACCACACTAATATGCCCTGAACCTGTACCCTCCATAACCTCCCTGTCTTACTGGTACGTTCTAATGCAGAACTCCATGCAAATATGCCCTGAACCTGTACCCCTCCATAACCTCCCTGTCTCACTGAAACCTACCAATGCAGAACTCCACACAAATATGCCATGAACCTGTACCCCTCCATAACCTCCCTGTCTCACTGGAACGTACCATTGCAGAACACCACACAAATATGCCCTGAACCTGTACCCCTCCATAACCACCCTGTCTAACTGGAACGTAGCAATGCAGAACTCCACACAAATATGCCCTGAACCTGTACCCGTCCATAACGTCCCTGTCTCATTGGAACGTACCACGGCAGAACTCCACACAAATATGCCCTGAACCTGTACCCCTCCATAACCTACCTGTCTCAATGGATCGTACCAATGCAGAACACCACACAAATATGCCCTGAACCTGTACCCCTCCATAACCTCCCTGTCTCACTGGAAAGTACCAATGAAGAACTCCACACAAATATGCCCTGAACCTTTACCCGCCCATAACCTCCCTGTCTCATTGGAACGTACCACTGCAGAACTCAACACAAATATGCCCTGAAACTGTACCCCTCCATAACCAACCTGTGTCACTGGATCGTACCAATGCAGAACACCACACAAATATGCCCTGAAACTGTACCCCTCCATAACCTCCCTGTCTCACTGGAACGTCCCAACGCAGAACTCCACACAAATATGCCCTGAACCTGTACCCGTCCATAACGTCCCTGTCTCATTGGAACGTACCACTGCAGAACTCCACACAAATATGCCCTGAACCTGTACCCCTCCATAACCTACCTGTCGCACTGGATCGTACCAATGTAGAACACCACACAAATATGCCCTGAAAATGTACCCCTCCATAACCTCCCTGTCTCACTGGAACGTCCCACTGCAGAACTCCACACAAATATGCATTGAACCTGTAACCTCCATAACCTCCCTGTCTCACTGGAAAGTACCAATGCAGAACTCCACACACATATGCCCTGAACCTGTACCCGTCCATAACCTCCCTGTCTCATTGGAACGTACCTCTGCAGAACTCAACACAAATATGCCCTGTACCTGTACCCCTCCATAACCTACCTGTCTCACTGGATCGTACCAATGCAGAACATCACACAAATATGCCCTGAACCTGTACCCGTCCATAACCGCCCTGTCTTACTGGAACGTACCAATGCAGAACTCCACACAAATATGCCCTGAACATGTACCCGTCTATAACCTCCCTGTCTCACTGGAACGTCCCACTGCAGAACTCCACACAAATATGCCCTGAACCTGTACCCGTCCATAACCTCCCTGTCTCATTGGAACGTACCACTGCAGAACTCAACACAAATATACCCTGAACCTGTACCCCTCCATAACCTACCTGTCTCACTGGATCGTACCAATGCAGAACACCACACAAATATGTCCTTAACCTGTACCCCTCCATAATCTCCCTGTCTCACTGGAACATCCCAACGCAGAACTCCACACAGATATGCCCTGAACCTGTACCCTCCATAACCTCCCTGTCTCACTGGAAAGTACCAATGCAGAACTCCACACAAATATGCCCTGAACCTGTACCCCTACATAACCTCCCTGTCTCACTGGATCGTACCAATGCAGAACACCACACAAATATGTCCTGAACATGTACCCGTCCATAACCTCCCTGTCTCACTGGAACGTCCCACTGCAGAACTCCACACAAATATGCATTGAACCTGTATCCTCCATAACCTCCCTGTCTCACTGGAAAGTACCAATGCAGAACTCCACACAAATATGCCCTGAACCTGTACCCGTCCATAACCTCCCTGTCTCATTGGAACGTACCACTGCAGAACTCCACACAAATATGCGCTGAACCTGTACCCCTCCATAACCTACCTGTCTCACTGGAACGTCCCAACGCAGAACACCACACAAATATGCCCTGAACCTGTACCCTCCGTAACCTCCCTGTCTCACTGGAAAGTACAAATGCAGAACTCCACACAAATATGCCCTGAACCTGTACCCCTCCATAACCTCCCTGTCTCACTGGATCGTACCAATGCAGAACACCACACAAATATGCCCTGAACCTGTACCCCTCCATAACCGCCCTGTCTCACTGGAACGTACCAATGCAGAACTCCACACAAATATGCCCTGAACCTGTACCCCTCCATAACCCCCCTGTCTCACTGGATCGTACCAATGCAGAACTCCACAAAAATATGCCCTGAACCTGTACCCCTCCATAACCTCTCTGTCTCACTGGAACGTACCAATGCAGAACACCACACTAATATGCCCTGAACCTGTACCCTCCATAACCTCCCTGTCTTACTGGTACGTTCTAATGCAGAACTCCATGCAAATATGCCCTGAACCTGTACCCCTCCATAACCTCCCTGTCTCACTGAAACCTACCAATGCAGAACTCCACACAAATATGCCATGAACCTGTACCCCTCCATAACCTCCCTGTCTCACTGGAACGTACCATTGCAGAACACCACACAAATATGCCCTGAACCTGTACCCCTCCATAACCACCCTGTCTAACTGGAACGTAGCAATGCAGAACTCCACACAAATATGCCCTGAACCTGTACCCGTCCATAACGTCCCTGTCTCATTGGAACGTACCACGGCAGAACTCCACACAAATATGCCCTGAACCTGTACCCCTCCATAACCTACCTGTCTCAATGGATCGTACCAATGCAGAACACCACACAAATATGCCCTGAACCTGTACCCCTCCATAACCTCCCTGTCTCACTGGAAAGTACCAATGAAGAACTCCACACAAATATGCCCTGAACCTTTACCCGCCCATAACCTCCCTGTCTCATTGGAACGTACCACTGCAGAACTCAACACAAATATGCCCTGAAACTGTACCCCTCCATAACCAACCTGTCTCACTGGATCGTACCAATGCAGAACACCACACAAATATGCCCTGAAACTGTACCCCTCCATAACCTCCCTGTCTCACTGGAACGTCCCAACGCAGAACTCCACACAAATATGCCCTGAACCTGTACCCGTCCATAACGTCCCTGTCTCATTGGAACGTACCACTGCAGAACTCCACACAAATATGCCCTGAACCTGTACCCCTCCATAACCTACCTGTCGCACTGGATCGTACCAATGTAGAACACCACACAAATATGCCCTGAACCTGTACCCCTCCATAACCTCCCTGTCTCACTGGAACGTCCCACTGCAGAACTCCACACAAATATGCATTGAACCTGTAACCTCCATAACCTCCCTGTCTCACTGGAAAGTACCAATGCAGAACTCCACACAAATATGCCCTGAACCTGTACCCGTCCATAACCTCCCTGTCTCATTGGAACGTACCTCTGCAGAACTCAACACAAATATGCCCTGTACCTGTACCCCTCCATAACCTACCTGTCTCACTGGATCGTACCAATGCAGAACACCACACAAATATGCCCTGAACCTGTACCCCTCCATAACCTCCCTGTCTCACTGGAACGTACCATTGCAGAACACCACACAAATATGCATTGAACCTGTAACCTCCATAACCTCCCTGTCTCACTGGAAAGTACCAATGCAGAACTCCACACAAATATGCCCTGAACCTGTACCCGTCCATAACCTCCCTGTCTTACTGGTACGTTCTAATGCAGAACTCCATGCAAATATGCCCTGAACCTGTACCCCTCCATAACCTCCCTGTCTCACTGGAACCTACCAATGCAGAACTCCACACAAATATGCCCTGAACCTGTACCCCTCCATAACCTCCCTGTCTCACTGGAACGTACCATTGCAGAACACCACACAAATATGCCCTGAACCTGTACCCCTCCATAACCACCCAGTCTAACTGGAACGTAGCAATGCAGAACTCCACAAAAATATGCCCTGAACCTGTACCCCTCCATAACCTCTCTGTCTCACTGGAACGCACCAATGCCGAACTCCACTCATATATACCCTGAACCTGTACCCTGCATAACCTCCCTGTCTCACTGGAACGTACCATTGCAGAACACCACACAAATATGCCCTGAACCTGTACCCCTCCATAACTGCCCTGTCTCACTGGAACGTACCAATGCAGAACTCCACACAAATATGCCCTGAACATGTACCCGTCCATAACCTCCCTGTCTCTCTGGAATGTACCACTGCAGAACTCCACACAAATATGCATTGAACCTGTACCCTCCATAACCTCCCTGTCTCACTGGGAAGTACCAATGCAGAACTCCACACAAATATGCCCTGAACCTGTACCCGTCCATAACGTCCCTGTCTCATTGGAACGTACCACGGCAGAACTCCACACAAATATGCCCTGAACCTGTACCCCTCCATAACCTACCTGTCTCACTGGATCGTACCAATGCAGAACATCACACAAATATGCCCTGAACCTGTACCCGTCCATAACCTCCCTGTCTCTATGGAATGTACCACTGCAGAACTCCACACAAATATGCATTGAACCTGTACCCTCCATAATCTCCCTGTCTCACTGGAAAGTACCAATGCAGAACTCCACACAAATATGCCCTGAACCTGTACCCGTCCATAACGTCCCTGTCTCATTGGAACGTACCACGGCAGAACTCCACACAAATATGCCCTGAACCTGTACCCCTCCATAACCTACCTGTCTCAATGGATCGTACCAATGCAGAACACCACACAAATATGCCCTGAACCTGTAGCCCTCCATAACCTCCCTGTCTCACTGGAAAGTACCAATGAAGAACTCCACACAAATATGCCCTGAACCTTTACCCGCCCATAACCTCCCTGTCTCATTGGAACGTACCACTGCAGAACTCAACACAAATATGCCCTGAAACTGTACCCCTCCATAACCAACCTGTCTCACTGGATCGTACCAATGCAGAACACCACACAAATATGCCCTGAAACTGTACCCCTCCATAACCTCCCTGTCTCACTGGAACGTCCCAACGCAGAACTCCACACAAATATGCCCTGAACCTGTACCCGTCCATAACGTCCCTGTCTCATTGGAACGTACCACTGCAGAACTCCACACAAATATGCCCTGAACCTGTACCCCTCCATAACCTACCTGTCGCACTGGATCGTACCAATGTAGAACACCACACAAATATGCCCTGAACCTGTACCCCTCCATAACCTCCCTGTCTCACTGGAACGTCCCACTGCAGAACTCCACACAAATATGCATTGAACCTGTAACCTCCATAACCTCCCTGTCTCACTGGAAAGTACCAATGCAGAACTCCACACAAATATGCCCTGAACCTGTACCCGTCCATAACCTCCCTGTCTCATTGGAACGTACCTCTGCAGAACTCAACACAAATATGCCCTGTACCTGTACCCCTCCATAACCTACCTGTCTCACTGGATCGTACCAATGCAGAACACCACACAAATATGCCCTGAACCTGTACCCCTCCATAACCTCCCTGTCTCACTGGAACGTACCATTGCAGAACACCACACAAATATGCATTGAACCTGTAACCTCCATAACCTCCCTGTCTCACTGGAAAGTACCAATGCAGAACTCCACACAAATATGCCCTGAACCTGTACCCGTCCATAACCTCCCTGTCTTACTGGTACGTTCTAATGCGAACTCCATGCAAATATGCCCTGAACCTGTACCCCTCCATAACCTCCCTGTCTCACTGGAACCTACCAATGCAGAACTCCACACAAATATGCCCTGAACCTGTACCCCTCCATAACCTCCCTGTCTCACTGGAACGTACCATTGCAGAACACCACACAAATATGCCCTGAACCTGTACCCCTCCATAACCACCCAGTCTAACTGGAACGTAGCAATGCAGAACTCCACAAAAATATGCCCTGAACCTGTACCCCTCCATAACCTCTCTGTCTCACTGGAACGCACCAATGCCGAACTCCACTCATATATACCCTGAACCTGTACCCTGCATAACCTCCCTGTCTCACTGGAACGTACCATTGCAGAACACCACACAAATATGCCCTGAACCTGTACCCCTCCATAACTGCCCTGTCTCACTGGAACGTACCAATGCAGAACTCCACACAAATATGCCCTGAACATGTACCCGTCCATAACCTCCCTGTCTCTCTGGAATGTACCACTGCAGAACTCCACACAAATATGCATTGAACCTGTACCCTCCATAACCTCCCTGTCTCACTGGAAAGTACCAATGCAGAACTCCACACAAATATGCCCTGAACCTGTACCCGTCCATAATGTCCCTGTCTCATTGGAACGTACCACGGCAGAACTCCACACAAATATGCCCTGAACCTGTACCCCTCCATAACCTACCTGTCTCACTGGATCGTACCAATGCAGAACACCACACAAATATGCCCTGAACCTGTACCCCTCCATAACCTCCCTGTCTCACTGGAAAGTACCAATGAAGAACTCCACACAAATATGCCCTGAACCTTTACCCGCCCATAACCTCCCTGTCTCATTGGAACGTACCACTGCAGAACTCAACACAAATATGCCCGGAAACTGTACCCCTCCATAACCTAACTGTCTCACTGGATCGTACCAATGCAGAACACCACACAAATATGCCCTGAACCTGTACCCCTCCATAACCTCCCTGTCTCACTGGAAAGTACCAATGAAGAACTCCACACAAATATGCCCTGAACCTTTACCCGCCCATAACCTCCCTGTCTCATTGGAACGTACCACTGCAGAACTCAACACAAATATGCCCTGAAACTGTACCCCTCCATAACCAACCTGTCTCACTGGATCGTACCAATGCAGAACACCACACAAATATGCCCTGAAACTGTACCCCTCAATAACCTCCCTGTCTCACTGGAACGTACCACTGCAGAACTCCACACAAATATGCCCTGAACCTGTACCCCTCCATAACCTCACTGTCTCACTGGAACGTCCCAACGCAGAACTCCACACAAATATGCCCTGAACCTGTACCCTCCGTAACCTCCCTGTCTCACTGGAAAGTACAAATGCAGAACTCCACACAAATATGCCCTGAACCTGTACCCCTCCATAACCTCCCTGTCTCACTGGATCGTACCAATGCAGAACACCACACAAATATGCCCTGAACCTATACCCCTCCATAACCGCCCTGTCTCACTGGATCGTACCAATGCAGAACACCACACAAATATGCCCTGAACCTGTACCCCTCCATAACCGCCCTGTCTCACTGGAACGTACCAATGCAGAACTCCACACAAATATGCCCTGAACATGTACCCGTCCATAACCTCCCTGTCTCACTGGAACGTCCCACTGCAGAACTCCACACAAATATGCCCTGAACCTGTACCCGTCCATAACCTCCCTGTCTCATTGGAACGTACCACTGCAGAACTCAACACAAATATGCCCTGAACCTGTACCCCTCCATAACCTACCTGTCTCACTGGATCGTACCAATGCAGAACACCACACAAATATGTCCTTAACCTGTACCCCTCCATAATCTCCCTGTCTCACTGGAACATCCCAACGCAGAACTCCACACAGATATGCCCTGAACCTGTACCCTCCATAACCTCCCTGTCTCACTGGAAAGTACCAATGCAGAACTCCACACAAATATGCCCTGAACCTGTACCCCTACATAACCTCCCTGTCTCACTGGATCGTACCAATGCAGAACACCACACAAATATGCCCTGAACCTGTACCCCTCCATAACCGCCCTGTCTCACTGGAACTTACCAATGCAGAACTCCACACAAATATGTCCTGAACATGTACCCGTCCATAACCTCCCTGTCTCACTGGAACGTCCCACTGCAGAACTCCACACAAATATGCATTGAACCTGTATCCTCCATAACCTCCCTGTCTCACTGGAAAGTACCAATGCAGAACTCCACACAAATATGCCCTGAACCTGTACCCGTCCATAACCTCCCTGTCTCATTGGAACGTACCACTGCAGAACTCCACACAAATATGCGCTGAACCTGTACCCCTCCATAACCTACCTGTCTCACTGGAACGTCCCAACGCAGAACACCACACAAATATGCCCTGAACCTGTACCCTCCGTAACCTCCCTGTCTCACTGGAAAGTACAAATGCAGAACTCCACACAAATATGCCCTGAACCTGTACCCCTCCATAACCTCCCTGTCTCACTGGATCGTACCAATGCAGAACACCACACAAATATGCCCTGAACCTGTACCCCTCCATAACCGCCCTGTCTCACTGGAACGTACCAATGCAGAACTCCACACAAATATGCCCTGAACCTGTACCCCTCCATAACCCCCTGTCTCACTGGATCGTACCAATGCAGAACTCCACAAAAATATGCCCTGAACCTGTACCCCTCCATAACCTCTCTGTCTCACTGGAACGTACCAATGCAGAACACCACACTAATATGCCCTGAACCTGTACCCTCCATAACCTCCCTGTCTTACTGGTACGTTCTAATGCAGAACTCCATGCAAATATGCCCTGAACCTGTACCCCTCCATAACCCCCCTGTCTCACTGGATCGTACCAATGCAGAACTCCACACAAATATGCCCTGAACCTGTACCCCTCCATAACCTACCTGTCTCACTGGATCGTACCAATGCAGAACATCACACAAATATGCCCTGAACCTGTACCCGTCCATAACCTCCCTGTTTCTCTGGAATGTACCACTGCAGAACTCCACACAAATATGCATTGAACCTGTACCCTCCATAACCTCCCTGTCTCACTGGAAAGTACCAATGCAGAACTCCACACAAATATGCCCTGAACCTGTACCCGTCCATAACGTCCCTGTCTCATTGGAACGTACCACGGCAGAACTCCACACAAATATGCCCTGAACCTGTACCCCTCCATAACCTACCTGTCTCACTGGATCGTACCAATGCAGAACACCACACAAATATGCCCTGAACCTGTACCCCTCCATAACCTCCCTGTCTCACTGGAAAGTACCAATGAAGAACTCCACACAAATATGCCCTGAACCTTTACCCGCCCATAACCTCCCTGTCTCATTGGAACGTACCACTGCAGAACTCAACACAAATATGCCCTGAAACTGTACCCCTCCATAACCAACCTGTCTCACTGGATCGTACCAATGCAGAACACCACACAAATATGCCCTGAAACTGTACCCCTCCATAACCTCCCTGTCTCACTGGAACGTCCCAACGCAGAACTCCACACAAATATGCCCTGAACCTGTACCCGTCCATAACGTCCCTGTCTCATTGGAACGTACCACTGCAGAACTCCACACAAATATGCCCTGAACCTGTACCCCTCCATAACCTACCTGTCGCACTGGATCGTACCAATGTAGAACACCACACAAATATGCCCTGAACCTGTACCCCTCCATAACCTCCCTGTCTCACTGGAACGTCCCACTGCAGAACTCCACACAAATATGCATTGAACCTGTAACCTTCATAACCTCCCTGTCTCACTGGAAAGTACCAATGCAGAACTCCACACAAATATGCCCTGAACCTGTACCCCTCCATAACCCCCCTGTCTCACTGGATCGTACCAATGCAGAACACCACACAAATATGCCCTGAACCTGTACCCCTCCATAACCGCCCTGTCTCACTGGAACGTACCAATGCAGAACTCCACACAAATATGCCCTGAACATGTACCGGTCCATAACCTCCCTGTCTCACTGGAACGTCCCACTGCAGAACTCCACACAAATATGCCCTGAACCTGTACCCGTCCATAACCTCCCTGTCTCATTGGAACGTACCACTGCAGAACTCAACACAAATATGCCCTGAAACTGTACCCCTCCATAACCTACCTGTCTCACTGGATCGTACCAATGCAGAACACCACACAAATATGTCCTTAACCTGTACCCCTCCATAATCTCCCTGTCTCACTGGAACATCCCAACGCAGAACTCCACACAGATATGCCCTGAACCTGTACCCTCCATAACCTCCCTGTCTCACTGGAAAGTACCAATGCAGAGCTCCACACAAATATGCCCTGAACCTGTACCCCTACATAACCTCCCTGTCTCACTGGATCGTACCAATGCAGAACACCACACAAATATGCCCTGAACCTGTACCCCTCCATAACCGCCCTGTCTCACTGGAACTTACCAATGCAGAACTCCACACAAATATGTCCTGAACATGTACCCGTCCATAACCTCCCTGTCTCACTGGAACGTCCCACTGCAGAACTCCACACAAATATGCATTGAACCTGTATCCTCCATAACCTCCCTGTCTCACTGGAAAGTACCAATGCAGAACTCCACACAAATATGCCCTGAACCTGTACCCGTCCATAACCTCCCTGTCTCATTGGAACGTACCACTGCAGAACTCCACACAAATATGCGCTGAACCTGTACCCCTCCATAACCTACCTGTCTCACTGGAACGTCCCAACGCAGAACACCACACAAATATGCCCTGAACCTGTACCCTCCGTAACCTCCCTGTCTCACTGGAAAGTACAAATGCAGAACTCCACACAAATATGCCCTGAACCTGTACCCCTCCATAACCTCCCTGTCTCACTGGATCGTACCAATGCAGAACACCACACAAATATGCCCTGAACCTGTACCCCTCCATAACCGCCCTGTCTCACTGGAACGTACCAATGCAGAACTCCACACAAATATGCCCTGAACCTGTACCCCTCCATAACCCCCCTGTCTCACTGGATCGTACCAATGCAGAACTCCACAAAAATATGCCCTGAACCTGTACCCCTCCATAACCTCTCTGTCTCACTGGAACGTACCAATGCAGAACACCACACTAATATGCCCTGAACCTGTACCCTCCATAACCTCCCTGTCTTACTGGTACGTTCTAATGCAGAACTCCATGCAAATATGCCCTGAACCTGTACCCCTCCATAACCTCCCTGTCTCATTGGAACGTACCACGGCAGAACTCCACACAAATATGCCCTAAACCTGTACCCCTCCATAACCTACCTGTCTCACTGGATCGTACCAATGCAGAACATCACACAAATATGCCCTGAACCTGTACCCGTCCATAACCTCCCTGTCTCTCTGGAATGTACCACTGCAGAACTCCACACAAATATGCATTGAACCTGTACCCTCCATAACCTCCCTGTCTCACTGGAAAGTACCAATGCAGAACTCCACACAAATATGCCCTGAACCTGTACCCGTCCATAACGTCCCTGTCTCATTGGAACGTACCACGGCAGAACTCCACACAAATATGCCCTGAACCTGTACCCCTCCATAACCTACCTGTCTCACTGGATCGTACCAATGCAGAACACCACACAAATATGCCCTGAACCTGTACCCCTCCATAACCTCCCTGTCTCACTGGAAAGTACAAATGAAGAACTCCACACAAATATGCCCTGAACCTTTACCCGCCCATAACCTCCCTGTCTCATTGGAACGTACCACTGCAGAACTCAACACAAATATGCCCTGAAACTGTACCCCTCCATAACCAACCTGTCTCACTGGATCGTACCAATGCAGAACACCACACAAATATGCCCTGAAACTGTACCCCTCCATAACCTCCCTGTCTCACTGGAACGTCCCAACGCATAACTCCACACAAATATGCCCTGAACCTGTACCCGTCCATAACGTCCCTGTCTCATTGGAACGTACCACTGCAGAACTCCACACAAATATGCCCTGAACCTGTACCCCTCCATAACCTACCTGTCGCACTGGATCGTACCAATGTAGAACACCACACAAATATGCCCTGAACCTGTACCCCTCCATAACCTCCCTGTCTCACTGGAACGTCCCACTGCAGAACTCCACACAAATATGCATTGAACCTGTAACCTCCATAACCTCCCTGTCTCACTGGAAAGTACCAATGCAGAACTCCACACACATATGCCCTGAACCTGTACCCGTCCATAACCTCCCTGTCTCATTGGAACGTACCTCTGCAGAACTCAACACAAATATGCCCTGTACCTGTACCCCTCCATAACCTACCTGTCTCACTGGATCGTACCAATGCAGAACACCACACAAATATGCCCTGAACCTGTACCCCTCAATAACCTCCCTGTCTTACTGGTACGTTCTAATGCAGAACTCCATGCAAATATGCCCTGAACCTGTACCCCTCCATAACCTCCCTGTCTCACTGGAACCTACCAATGCAGAACTAAACACTAATATGCCCTGAACCTGTACCCCTCCATAACTGCCCTGTCTCACTGGAACGTACCAATGCAGAACTCCACACAAATATGCCCTGAACATGTACCCGTCCATAACCTCCCTGTCTCTCTGGAATGTACCACTGCAGAACTCCACACAAATATGCATTGAACCTGTACCCTCCATAACCTCCCTGTCTCACTGGAAAGTACCAATGCAGAACTCCACACAAATATGCCCTGAACCTGTACCCGTCCATAATGTCCCTGTCTCATTGGAACGTACCACGGCAGAACTCCACACAAATATGCCCTGAACCTGTACCCCTCCATAACCTACCTGTCTCACTGGATCGTACCAATGCAGAACACCACACAAATATGCCCTGAACCTGTACCCCTCCATAACCTCCCTGTCTCACTGGAAAGTACCAATGAAGAACTCCACACAAATATGCCCTGAACCTTTACCCGCCCATAACCTCCCTGTCTCATTGGAACGTACCACTGCAGAACTCAACACAAATATGCCCTGAAACTGTACCCCTCCATAACCAACCTGTCTCACTGGATCGTACCAATGCAGAACACCACACAAATATGCCCTGAAACTGTTCCCCTCAATAACCTCCCTGTCTCACTGGAACGTACCACTGCAGAACTCCACACAAATATGCCCTGAACCTGTACCCCTCCATAACCTCACTGTCTCACTGGAACGTCCCAACGCAGAACTCCACACAAATATGCCCTGAACCTGTACCCTCCGTAACCTCCCTGTCTCACTGGAAAGTACAAATGCAGAACTCCACACAAATATGCCCTGAACCTGTACCCCTCCATAACCTCCCTGTCTCACTGGATCGTACCAATGCAGAACACCACACAAATATGCCCTGAACCTGTACCCCTCCATAACCGCCCTGTCTCACTGGAACGTACCAATGCAGAACTCCACACAAATATGCCCTAAACCTGTACCCCTCCATAACCCCCCTGTCTCACTGGATCGTACCAATGCAGAACACCACACAAATATGCCCTGAACCTGTACCCCTCCATAACCTCCCTGTCTCACTGGAACGTCCCACTGCAGAACTCCACACAAATATGCCCTGAACCTGTACCCGTCCATTACCTCCCTGTCTCATTGGAACGTACCACTGCAGAACTCAACACAAATATGCCCTGAAACTGTACCCCTCCATAACCCACCTGTCTCACTGGATCGTACCAATGCAGAACACCACACAAATATGTCCTTAACCTGTACCCCTCCATAATCTCCCTGTCTCACTGGAACGTCCCAACGCAGAACTCCACACAGATAGGCCCTGAACCTGTACCCTCCATAACCTCCCTGTCTCACTGGAAAGTACCAATGCAGAACTCCACACAAATATGCCCTGAACCTGTACCCCTACATAACCTCCCTGTCTCACTGGAACTTACCTATGCAGAACTCAACACAAATATGCCCTGAATCTGTACCCCTCCATAACCTCCCTGTCTCACTGGATCGTACCAATGCAGAACTCCATACAAATATGCCCTTAACCTGTACCTGTCCATCACCTCCGTCTCTCATTGGAACGTACCACTGCAGAACTCAACACAAATATCCCCTGAACCTGTACCCCTCCATAACCTCCCTGTCTCACTGGATCGTACCAATGCAGAACTCCACACAAATATGCCCGGAACCTGTACCCCTCCATAACCTCCCTGTCTCACTGGAACGTCCCAACGCAGAACTCCACACAAATATGCCCTGAACCTGTACCCTTCATAACCTCCCTGTCTCACTGGAAAGTACCAATGCAGAACTCCACACAAATATGCCCTGAACCTGTACCCCTCCATAACCTCCCTGTCTCACTGGAACGTACCATTGCAGAACACCACACAAATATGCCCTGAACCTGTACCCCTCCATAACCACCCTGTCTAACTGGAACGTAGCAATGCAGAACTCCACAAAAATATGCCCTGAACCTGTACCCCTCCATAACCTCTCTGTCTCACTGGAACGCACCAATGCCGAACTCCACTCATATATACCCTGAACCTGTACCCTGCATAACCTCCCTGTCTCACTGGAACGTACCATTGCAGAACACCACACAAATATGCCCTGAACCTGTACCCCTACATAACTGCCCTGTCTCACTGGAACGTACCAATGCAGAACTCCACACAAATATGCCCTGAACATGTACCCGTCCATAACCTCCCTGTCTCTCTGGAATGTACCACTGCAGAACTCCACACAAATATGCATTGAACCTGTACCCTCCATAACCTCCCTGTCTCACTGGAAAGTACCAATGCAGAACTCCACACAAATATGCCCTGAACCTGTACCCGTCCATAATGTCCCTGTCTCATTGGAACGTACCACGGCAGAACTCCACACAAATATGCCCTGAACCTGTACCCCTCCATAACCTACCTGTCTCACTGGATCGTACAAATGCAGAACACCACACAAATATGCCCTGAACCTGTACCCCTCCATAACCTCCCTGTCTCACTGGAAAGTACCAATGAAGAACTCCACACAAATATGCCCTGAACCTTTACCCGCCCATAACCTCCCTGTCTCATTGGAACGTACCACTGCAGAACTCAACACAAATATGCCCTGAAACTGTACCCCTCCATAACCAACCTGTCTCACTGGATCGTACCAATGCAGAACACCACACAAATATGCCCTGAAACTGTTCCCCTCAATAACCTCCC
Organism: Hemitrygon akajei; assembly: GCF_048418815.1. Classification (NCBI taxonomy): domain Eukaryota; kingdom Metazoa; phylum Chordata; class Chondrichthyes; order Myliobatiformes; family Dasyatidae; genus Hemitrygon; species Hemitrygon akajei. The sequence continues at coordinate 1,226,630 of NW_027331981.1, read as the reverse complement.
TGTCTCACTGGAACGTACCACTGCAGAACTCCACACAAATATGCCCTGAACCTGTACCCCTCCATAACCTCACTGTCTCACTGGAACGTCCCAACGCAGAACTCCACACAAATATGCCCTGAACCTGTACCCTCCGTAACCTCCCTGTCTCACTGGAAAGTACAAATGCAGAACTCCACACAAATATGCCCTGAACCTGTACCCCTCCATAACCTCCCTGTCTCACTGGATCGTACCAATGCAGAACACCACACAAATATGCCCTGAACCTGTACCCCTCCATAACCGCCCTGTCTCACTGGAACGTACCAATGCAGAACTCCACACAAATATGCCCTAAACCTGTACCCCTCCATAACCCCCCTGTCTCACTGGATCGTACCAATGCAGAACTCCACACAAATATGCCCTGAACCTGTACCCCTCCATAACCTCCCTGTCTCACTGGAACGTCCCACTGCAGAACTCCACACAAATATGCCCTGAACCTGTACCCGTCCATTACCTCCCTGTCTCATTGGAACGTACCACTGCAGAACTCAACACAAATATGCCCTGAAACTGTACCCCTCCATAACCCACCTGTCTCACTGGATCGTACCAATGCAGAACACCACACAAATATGTCCTTAACCTGTACCCCTCCATAATCTCCCTGTCTCACTGGAACGTCCCAACGCAGAACTCCACACAGATAGGCCCTGAACCTGTACCCTCCATAACCTCCCTGTCTCACTGGAAAGTACCAATGCAGAACTCCACACAAATATGCCCTGAACCTGTACCCCTACATAACCTCCCTGTCTCACTGGAACTTACCTATGCAGAACTCAACACAAATATGCCCTGAATCTGTACCCCTCCATAACCTCCCTGTCTCACTGGATCGTACCAATGCAGAACTCCATACAAATATGCCCTTAACCTGTACCTGTCCATCACCTCCGTCTCTCATTGGAACGTACCACTGCAGAACTCAACACAAATATCCCCTGAACCTGTACCCCTCCATAACCTCCCTGTCTCACTGGATCGTACCAATGCAGAACTCCACACAAATATGCCCGGAACCTGTACCCCTCCATAACCTCCCTGTCTCACTGGAACGTCCCAACGCAGAACTCCACACAAATATGCCCTGAACCTGTACCCTTCATAACCTCCCTGTCTCACTGGAAAGTACCAATGCAGAACTCCACACAAATATGCCCTGAACCTGTAGCCTCCATAACTTCCCTGTCTCACTGGATCGTACCAATGCAGAACTCGACACAAATATGCCTTGAACCTGTACCCGTCCATAACCTCCTTGTCTCGCTGGAACGTACCACTGCAGAACTCAACACAAATATGCCCTGAACCTGTACCCCTCCATAACCTCCCTGTCTCACTGGATCGTACCATTGCAGAACTCCACACAAATATGCCCTGAACCTGTACCCCTCCATACCTTCTCTGTCTCAGTGGAACGTACCAATGTAGAACTCCACACAAATATGCCCTGAACCTGTACCACTCCCTAACCTCCCTGTCTCACTGGAACGCACCAATGCCGAACTCCACTCAGATATACCCGAGAACCTGTACCCTGCATAACCTCCCTGTCTCACTGGAACGTACCATTGCAGAACTCCACACAAATATGCCCTGAACCTGTACCCCTCCATAACTTCTCTGTCTCAGTGGAACGTACCAATGCAGAACTCCACACAAATATGCCCTAAACCTGTACCCCTCACTAACCTCCCTGTCTCACTGGAAAGCACCAATGCCGAACTCCACTCAGATATACCAGAGAACCTGTACCCTGCATAACCTCCCTGTCTCTCTGGAACGTACCATTGCAGAACACCAAACAAATATGCCTTGAACCTGTACCCCTTCATGACCGCCCTGTCTCACTGGAACGTTCCAATGCAGAACTCCACACAAATATGCCCTGAACCTGTACCCTCCATAACCTCCCTGTCTTAATGGATCGTACCAATTCAGAACTCCACACAAATATGCCCTGAACCTGTACCCCTCCATAACCTCCCTGTTTCACGGGAACGTCCCAACGCAGAACTCCACACAAATATGCCCTGAACCTGTACGCTCCATAACCTCCCTGTCTCACTGGAACGTACCATTGCAGAACACCACACAAATATGGCCTGAACATGTACCCTCCATAACTTCCCTGTCTCACTGGAACGTACCAATGCAGAACTCCACACAAATATGCCCTGAACCTGTACCCGTCCATAACCTCCCTGTCTCACTGGAACTTACCTATGCAGAACTCCACACAAATATGCCCTGAACCTGTACCCTCCATAACCTCTCTGTCTCACTGGAACGTACCATTGCAGAACACCACACAAATATGCCCTGTTCCTGTACCCCTCCATAACCTCCCTGTCTCACTGCAACGTACCAATGCAGAACTCCACACAAATATGCCCTGAATTTGTACCCTCCATAACCTCCCTGTCTCACTGCAACGTACCAATTCAGAACTCCACACAAATATGCCCTGAACCTGTACCCCTCCATAACCTCCCTGTTTCACGGGAACGTCCCAACGCAGAACTCCACACAAATATGCCCTGAACCTGTACGCTCCATAACCTCCCTGTCTCACTGGAACGTACCATTGCAGAACACCACACAAATATGGCCTGAACATGTACCCCTCCATAACTTCCCTGTCTCACTGGAACGTACCAATGCAGAACTCCACACAAATATGCCCTGAACCTGTACCCGTCCATAACCTCCCTGTCTCACTGGAACTTACCTATGCAGAACTCAACACAAATATGCCCTGAATCTGTACCCCTCCATAACCTCCCTGTCTCACTGGATCGTACCAATGCAGAACTCCATACAAATATGCCCTTAACCTGTACCTGTCCATAACCTCCCTCTCTCATTGGAACGTACCACTGCAGAACTCAACACAAATATCCCCTGAACCTGTACCCCTCCATAACCTCCCTGTCTCACTGGATCGTACCAATGCAGAACTCCACACAAATATGCCCGGAACCTGTACCCCTCCATAACCTCCCTGTCTCACTGGAACGTCCCAACGCAGAACTCCACACAATTATGCCCGGAACCTGTACCCTTCATAACCTCCCTGTCTCACTGGAAAGTACCAATGCAGAACTCCACACAAATATGCCCTGAACCTGTAGCCTCCATAACTTCCCTGTCTCACTGGATCGTACCAATGCAGAACTCGACACAAATATGCCTTGAACCTGTACCCGTCCATAACCTCTCTGTCTCACTGGAACGTCCCACTGCAGAACTCCACACAAATATGCATTGAACCTGTACCCTCCATAACCTCCCTGTCTCACTGGAAAGTACCAATGCAGAACTCCACACAAATATGCCCTGAATTTGTACCCTCCATAACCTCCCTGTCTCACTGCAACGTACCAATGCAGAACTCCACACAAATATGCCCTGAACCTGTACCCTCCATAACCTCCCTGTCTTACTGGTACGTTCTAATGCAGAACTCCACACAAATATAACCTGAACCTGTACCCCTCCATAACCGCTTTGTCTCACTGGAGCGTTCAACTGCAGAACTCCACACAAATATGCCCTGAACATGTACCGGTCCATAACCTCTCTGTCTCACTGGAACGTCCCACTGCAGAACTCCACACAAATATGCATTGAACCTGTACCCTCCATAACCTCCCTGTCTCACTGGAAAGTACCAATGCAGAACTCCACACAAATATGCCCTTAACCTGTACCTGTCCATAACCTCCCTCTCTCATTGGAACGTACCACTGCAGAACTCAACACAAATATCCCCTGAACCTGTACCCCTCCATAACCTCCCTGTCTCACTGGATCGTACCAATGCAGAACTCCACACAAATATGCCCTGAACCTGTACCACTCCCTAACCTCCCTGTCTCACTGGAACGCACCAATGCCGAACTCCACTCAGATATACCCGAGAACCTGTACCCTGCATAACCTCCCTGTCTCACTGGAACGTACCATTGCAGAACTCCACACAAATATGCCCTGAACCTGTACCCCTCCATAACTTCTCTGTCTCAGTGGAACGTACCAATGCAGAACTCTACACAAATATGCCCTAAACCTGTACCCCTCACTAACCTCCCTGTCTCACTGGAACGCACCAATGCCGAACTCCACTCAGATATACCCGAGAACCTGTACCCTGCATAACCTCCCTGTCTCTCTGGAACGTACCATTGCAGAACACCAAACAAATATGCCCTGAACCTGTACCCCTTCATGACCGCCCTGTCTCACTGGAACGTTCCAATGCAGAACTCCACACAAATATGCCCTGAAACTGTTCCCCTCAATAACCTCCCTGTCTCACTGGAACGTACCACTGCAGAACTCCACACAAATATGCCCTGAACCTGTACCCCTCCATAACCTCACTGTCTCACTGGAACGTCCCAACGCAGAACTCCACACAAATATGCCCTGAACCTGTACCCTCCGTAACCTCCCTGTCTCACTGGAAAGTACAAATGCAGAACTCCACACAAATATGCCCTGAACCTGTACCCCTCCATAACCTCCCTGTCTCACTGGATCGTACCAATGCAGAACACCACACAAATATGCCCTGAACCTGTACCCCTCCATAACCGCCCTGTCTCACTGGAACGTACCAATGCAGAACTCCACACAAATATGCCCTAAACCTGTACCCCTCCATAACCCCCCTGTCTCACTGGATCGTACCAATGCAGAACTCCACACAAATATGCCCTGAACCTGTACCCCTCCATAACCTCCCTGTCTCACTGGAACGTCCCACTGCAGAACTCCACACAAATATGCCCTGAACCTGTACCCGTCCATTACCTCCCTGTCTCATTGGAACGTACCACTGCAGAACTCAACACAAATATGCCCTGAAACTGTACCCCTCCATAACCCACCTGTCTCACTGGATCGTACCAATGCAGAACACCACACAAATATGTCCTTAACCTGTACCCCTCCATAATCTCCCTGTCTCACTGGAACGTCCCAACGCAGAACTCCACACAGATAGGCCCTGAACCTGTACCCTCCATAACCTCCCTGTCTCACTGGAAAGTACCAATGCAGAACTCCACACAAATATGCCCTGAACCTGTACCCCTACATAACCTCCCTGTCTCACTGGAACTTACCTATGCAGAACTCAACACAAATATGCCCTGAATCTGTACCCCTCCATAACCTCCCTGTCTCACTGGATCGTACCAATGCAGAACTCCATACAAATATGCCCTTAACCTGTACCTGTCCATCACCTCCGTCTCTCATTGGAACGTACCACTGCAGAACTCAACACAAATATCCCCTGAACCTGTACCCCTCCATAACCTCCCTGTCTCACTGGATCGTACCAATGCAGAACTCCACACAAATATGCCCGGAACCTGTACCCCTCCATAACCTCCCTGTCTCACTGGAACGTCCCAACGCAGAACTCCACACAAATATGCCCTGAACCTGTACCCTTCATAACCTCCCTGTCTCACTGGAAAGTACCAATGCAGAACTCCACACAAATATGCCCTGAACCTGTAGCCTCCATAACTTCCCTGTCTCACTGGATCGTACCAATGCAGAACTCGACACAAATATGCCTTGAACCTGTACCCGTCCATAACCTCCTTGTCTCGCTGGAACGTACCACTGCAGAACTCAACACAAATATGCCCTGAACCTGTACCCCTCCATAACCTCCCTGTCTCACTGGATCGTACCATTGCAGAACTCCACACAAATATGCCCTGAACCTGTACCCCTCCATACCTTCTCTGTCTCAGTGGAACGTACCAATGTAGAACTCCACACAAATATGCCCTGAACCTGTACCACTCCCTAACCTCCCTGTCTCACTGGAACGCACCAATGCCGAACTCCACTCAGATATACCCGAGAACCTGTACCCTGCATAACCTCCCTGTCTCACTGGAACGTACCATTGCAGAACTCCACACAAATATGCCCTGAACCTGTACCCCTCCATAACTTCTCTGTCTCAGTGGAACGTACCAATGCAGAACTCCACACAAATATGCCCTAAACCTGTACCCCTCACTAACCTCCCTGTCTCACTGGAAAGCACCAATGCCGAACTCCACTCAGATATACCAGAGAACCTGTACCCTGCATAACCTCCCTGTCTCTCTGGAACGTACCATTGCAGAACACCAAACAAATATGCCTTGAACCTGTACCCCTTCATGACCGCCCTGTCTCACTGGAACTTTCCAATGCAGAACTCCACACAAATATGCCCTGAACCTGTACCCTCCATAACCTCCCTGTCTTAATGGATCGTACCAATTCAGAACTCCACACAAATATGCCCTGAACCTGTACCCCTCCATAACCTCCCTGTTTCACGGGAACGTCCCAACGCAGAACTCCACACAAATATGCCCTGAACCTGTACGCTCCATAACCTCCCTGTCTCACTGGAACGTACCATTGCAGAACACCACACAAATATGGCCTGAACATGTACCCTCCATAACTTCCCTGTCTCACTGGAACGTACCAATGCAGAACTCCACACAAATATGCCCTGAACCTGTACCCGTCCATAACCTCCCTGTCTCACTGGAACTTACCTATGCAGAACTCCACACAAATATGCCCTGAACCTGTACCCTCCATAACCTCTCTGTCTCACTGGAACGTACCATTGCAGAACACCACACAAATATGCCCTGTTCCTGTACCCCTCCATAACCTCCCTGTCTCACTGCAACGTACCAATGCAGAACTCCACACAAATATGCCCTGAATTTGTACCCTCCATAACCTCCCTGTCTCACTGCAACGTACCAATTCAGAACTCCACACAAATATGCCCTGAACCTGTACCCCTCCATAACCTCCCTGTTTCACGGGAACGTCCCAACGCAGAACTCCACACAAATATGCCCTGAACCTGTACGCTCCATAACCTCCCTGTCTCACTGGAACGTACCATTGCAGAACACCACACAAATATGGCCTGAACATGTACCCCTCCATAACTTCCCTGTCTCACTGGAACGTACCAATGCAGAACTCCACACAAATATGCCCTGAACCTGTACCCGTCCATAACCTCCCTGTCTCACTGGAACTTACCTATGCAGAACTCAACACAAATATGCCCTGAATCTGTACCCCTCCATAACCTCCCTGTCTCACTGGATCGTACCAATGCAGAACTCCATACAAATATGCCCTTAACCTGTACCTGTCCATAACCTCCCTCTCTCATTGGAACGTACCACTGCAGAACTCAACACAAATATCCCCTGAACCTGTACCCCTCCATAACCTCCCTGTCTCACTGGATCGTACCAATGCAGAACTCCACACAAATATGCCCGGAACCTGTACCCCTCCATAACCTCCCTGTCTCACTGGAACGTCCCAACGCAGAACTCCACACAAATATGCCCGGAACCTGTACCCTTCATAACCTCCCTGTCTCACTGGAAAGTACCAATGCAGAACTCCACACAAATATGCCCTGAACCTGTAGCCTCCATAACTTCCCTGTCTCACTGGATCGTACCAATGCAGAACTCGACACAAATATGCCTTGAACCTGTACCCGTCCATAACCTCTCTGTCTCACTGGAACGTCCCACTGCAGAACTCCACACAAATATGCATTGAACCTGTACCCTCCATAACCTCCCTGTCTCACTGGAAAGTACCAATGCAGAACTCCACACAAATATGCCCTGAATTTGTACCCTCCATAACCTCCCTGTCTCACTGCAACGTACCAATGCAGAACTCCACACAAATATGCCCTGAACCTGTACCCTCCATAACCTCCCTGTCTTACTGGTACGTTCTAATGCAGAACTCCACACAAATATAACCTGAACCTGTACCCCTCCATAACCGCTTTGTCTCACTGGAGCGTTCAACTGCAGAACTCCACACAAATATGCCCTGAACATGTACCGGTCCATAACCTCTCTGTCTCACTGGAACGTCCCACTGCAGAACTCCACACAAATATGCATTGAACCTGTACCCTCCATAACCTCCCTGTCTCACTGGAAAGTACCAATGCAGAACTCCACACAAATATGCCCTTAACCTGTACCTGTCCATAACCTCCCTCTCTCATTGGAACGTACCACTGCAGAACTCAACACAAATATCCCCTGAACCTGTACCCCTCCATAACCTCCCTGTCTCACTGGATCGTACCAATGCAGAACTCCACACAAATATGCCCTGAACCTGTACCACTCCCTAACCTCCCTGTCTCACTGGAACGCACCAATGCCGAACTCCACTCAGATATACCCGAGAACCTGTACCCTGCATAACCTCCCTGTCTCACTGGAACGTACCATTGCAGAACTCCACACAAATATGCCCTGAACCTGTACCCCTCCATAACTTCTCTGTCTCAGTGGAACGTACCAATGCAGAACTCTACACAAATATGCCCTAAACCTGTACCCCTCACTAACCTCCCTGTCTCACTGGAACGCACCAATGCCGAACTCCACTCAGATATACCCGAGAACCTGTACCCTGCATAACCTCCCTGTCTCTCTGGAACGTACCATTGCAGAACACCAAACAAATATGCCCTGAACCTGTACCCCTTCATGACCGCCCTGTCTCACTGGAACGTTCCAATGCAGAACTCCACACAAATATGCCCTGAACCTGTACACATCCATAACCTCCCTGTCTCACGGGAACGTAGCACTGCAGAACTCAACACAAATATGCCCTGAACCTGTACCCCTCCATAACCTCCCTGTCTTACTGGATCGTACCAATTCAGAACTCCACACAAATATGCCCTGAACCTGTACCCCTCCATAACCTCCCTGTTTCACGGGAACGTCCCAACGCAGAACTCCACACAAATATGCCCTGAACCTGTACGCTCCATAACCTCCCTGTCTCACTGGAACTTACCTATGCAGAACTCCACACAAATATGCCCTGAACCTGTACCCTCCATAACCTCTCTGTCTCACTGGAACGTACCATTGCAGAACACCACACAAATATGCCCTGTTCCTGTACCCCTCCATAACCTCCCTGTCTCACTGCAACGTACCAATGCAGAACTCCACACAAATATGCCCTGAATTTGTACCCTCCATAACCTCCCTGTCTCACTGCAACGTACCAATTCAGAACTCCACACAAATATGCCCTGAACCTGTACCCCTCCATAACCTCCCTGTTTCACGGGAACGTCCCAACGCAGAACTCCACACAAATATGCCCTGAACCTGTACGCTCCATAACCTCCCTGTCTCACTGGAACGTACCATTGCAGAACACCACACAAATATGGCCTGAACATGTACCCCTCCATAACTTCCCTGTCTCACTGGAACGTACCAATGCAGAACTCCACACAAATATGCCCTGAACCTGTACCCGTCCATAACCTCCCTGTCTCACTGGAACTTACCTATGCAGAACTCAACACAAATATGCCCTGAATCTGTACCCCTCCATAACCTCCCTGTCTCACTGGATCGTACCAATGCAGAACTCCATACAAATATGCCCTTAACCTGTACCTGTCCATAACCTCCCTCTCTCATTGGAACGTACCACTGCAGAACTCAACACAAATATCCCCTGAACCTGTACCCCTCCATAACCTCCCTGTCTCACTGGATCGTACCAATGCAGAACTCCACACAAATATGCCCGGAACCTGTACCCCTCCATAACCTCCCTGTCTAACTGGAACGTCCCAACGCAGAACTCCACACAAATATGCCCGGAACCTGTACCCTTCATAACCTCCCTGTCTCACTGGAAAGTACCAATGCAGAACTCCACACAAATATGCCCTGAACCTGTAGCCTCCATAACTTCCCTGTCTCACTGGATCGTACCAATGCAGAACTCGACACAAATATGCCTTGAACCTGTACCCGTCCATAACCTCCCTGTCTCACTGGAACGTACCACTGCAGAACTCAACACAAATATGCCCTGAACCTGTACCCCTCCAAAACCTCCCTGTCTCACTGGATCGTACCATTGCAGAACTCCACACAAATATGCCCTGAACCTGTACCCCTCCATACCTTCTCTGTCTCAGTGGAACGTACCAATGTAGAACTCCACACAAATATGCCCTGAACCTGTACCACTCCCTAACCTCCCTGTCTCACTGGAACGCACCAATGCCGAACTCCACTCAGATATACCCGAGAACCTGTACCCTGCATAACCTCCCTGTCTCACTGGAACGTACCATTGCAGAACTCCACACAAATATGCCCTGAACCTGTACCCCTCCATAACTTCTCTGTCTCAGTGGAACGTACCAATGCAGAACTCCACACAAATATGCCCTAAACCTGTACCCCTCACTAACCTCCCTGTCTCACTGGAACGCACCAATGCCGAACTCCACTCAGATATACCCGAGAACATGTACCCTGCATAACCTCCCTGTCTCTCTGGAACGTGCCATTGCAGAACACCAAACAAATATGCCCTGAACCTGTACCCCTTCATGACCGCCCTGTCTCACTGGAACGTTCCAATGCAGAACTCCACACAAATATGCCCTGAACATGTACCCGTCCATAACCTCCCTGTCTCATTGGAACGTCCCACTGCAGAACTCCACACAAATATGCATTGAACCTGTACCCTCCATAACCTCCCTGTCTTACTGGTACGTTCTAATGCAGAACTCCACACAAATATACCCTGAACCTGTACCCCTCCATAACCGCTTTGTCTCACTGGAGCGTTCAACTGCAGAACTCCACACAAATATGCCCTGAACATGTACCGGTCCATAACCTCTCTGTCTCACTGGAACGTCCCACTGCAGAACTCCACACAAATATGCATTGAACCTGTACCCTCCATAACCTCCCTGTCTCACTGGAAAGTACCAATGCAGAACTCCACACAAATATGCCCTTAACCTGTACCTGTCCATAACCTCCCTCTCTCATTGGAACGTACCACTGCAGAACTCAACACAAATATCCCCTGAACCTGTACCCCTCCATAACCTCCCTGTCTCACTGGATCGTACCAATGCAGAACTCCACACAAATATGCCCTAAACCTGTACCACTCCCTAACCTCCCTGTCTCACTGGAACGCACCAATGCGGAACTCCACTCAGATATACCCGAGAACCTGTACCCTGCATAACCTCCCTGTCTCACTGGAACGTACCATTGCAGAACTCCACACAAATATGCCCTGAACCTGTACCCCTCCATAACTTCTCTGTCTCAGTGGAACGTACCAATGCAGAACTCCACACAAATATGCCCTAAACCTGTACCCCTCACTAACCTCCCTGTCTCACTGGAACGCACCAATGCCGAACTCCACTCAGATATACCCGAGAACCTGTACCCTGCATAACCTCCCTGTCTCTCTGGAACGTACCATTGCAGAACACCAAACAAATATGCCCTGAACCTGTACCCCTTCATGACCGCCCTGTCTCACTGGAACGTTCCAATGCAGAACTCCACACAAATATGCCCTGAACCTGTACACATCCATAACCTCCCTGTCTTACTGGATCGTACCAATTCAGAACTCCACACAAATATGCCCTGAACCTGTACCCCTCCATAACCTCCCTGTTTCACGGGAACGTCCCAACGCAGAACTCCACACAAATATGCCCTGAACCTGTACGCTCCATAACCTCCCTGTCTCACTGGAACGTACCATTGCAGAACACCACACAAATATGGCCTGAACATGTACCCTCCATAACTTCCCTGTCTCACTGGAACGTACCAATGCAGAACTCCACACAAATATGCCCTGAACCTGTACCCGTCCATAACCTCCCTGTCTCACTGGAACTTACCTATGCAGAACTCCACACAAATATGCCCTGAACCTGTACCCTCCATAACCTCTCTGTCTCACTGGAACGTACCATTGCAGAACACCACACAAATATGCCCTGTTCCTGTACCCCTCCATAACCTCCCTGTCTCACTGCAACGTACCAATGCAGAACTCCACACAAATATGCCCTGAATTTGTACCCTCCATAACCTCCCTGTCTCACTGCAACGTACCAATTCAGAACTCCACACAAATATGCCCTGAACCTGTACCCCTCCATAACCTCCCTGTTTCACGGGAACGTCCCAACGCAGAACTCCACACAAATATGCCCTGAACCTGTACGCTCCATAACCTCCCTGTCTCACTGGAACGTACCATTGCAGAACACCACACAAATATGGCCTGAACATGTATCCCTCCATTACTTCCCTGTCTCACTGGAACGTACCAATGCAGAACTCCACACAAATATGCCCTGAACCTGTACCCGTCCATAACCTCCCTGTCTCACTGGAACTTACCTATGCAGAACTCAACACAAATATGCCCTGAATCTGTACCCCTCCATAACCTCCCTGTCTCACTGGATCGTACCAATGCAGAACTCCATATAAATATGCCCTTAACCTGTACCTGTCCATAACCTCCCTCTCTCATTGGAACGTACCACTGCAGAACTCAACACAAATATCCCCTGAACCTGTACCCCTCCATAACCTCCCTGTCTCACTGGATCGTACCAATGCAGAACTCCACACAAATATGCCCGGAACCTGTACCCCTCCATAACCTCCCTGTCTCACTGGAACGTCCCAACGCAGAACTCCACACAAATATGCCCGGAACCTGTACCCTTCATAACCTCCCTGTCTCACTGGAAAGTACCAATGCAGAACTCCACACAAATATGCCCTGAACCTGTAGCCTCCATAACTTCCCTGTCTCACTGGATCGTACCAATGCAGAACTCGACACAAATATGCCTTGAACCTGTACCCGTCCATAACCTCCCTGTCTCACTGGAACGTACCACTGCAGAACTCAACACAAATATGCCCTGAACCTGTACCCCTCCAAAACCTCCCTGTCTCACTGGATCGTACCATTGCAGAACTCCACACAAATATGCCCTGAACCTGTACCCCTCCATACCTTCTCTGTCTCAGTGGAACGTACCAATGTAGAACTCCACACAAATATGCCCTGAACCTGTACCACTCCCTAACCTCCCTGTCTCACTGGAACGCACCAATGCCGAACTCCACTCAGATATACCCGAGAACCTGTACCCTGCATAACCTCCCTGTCTCACTGGAACGTACCATTGCAGAACTCCACACAAATATGCCCTGAACCTGTACCCCTCCATAACTTCTCTGTCTCAGTGGAACGTACCAATGCAGAACTCCACACAAATATGCCCTAAACCTGTACCCCTCACTAACCTCCCTGTCTCACTGGAACGCACCAATGCCGAACTCCACTCAGATATACCCGAGAACATGTACCCTGCATAACCTCCCTGTCTCTCTGGAACGTGCCATTGCAGAACACCAAACAAATATGCCCTGAACCTGTACCCCTTCATGACCGCCCTGTCTCACTGGAACGTTCCAATGCAGAACTCCACACAAATATGCCCTGAACATGTACCCGTCCATAACCTCCCTGTCTCACTGGAACGTCCCACTGCAGAACTCCACACAAATATGCATTGAACCTGTACCCTCCATAACCTCCCTGTCTCACTGGAAAGTACCAATGCAGAACTCTACACAAATATGCCCTGAACCTGTACGCATCCATAACCTCCCTGTCTCACGGGAACGTAGCACTGCAGAACTCAAAACAAATATGCCCTGAACCTGTACCCCTCCATAACCTCCCTGTTTCACGGGAACGTCCCAACGCAGAACTCCACACAAATATGCCCTGAACCTGTACTCTCCATAACCTCCCTGTCTCACTGGAACGTACCATTGCAGAACACCACACAAATATGGCCTGAACATGTACCCTCCATAACTTCCCTGTCTCACTGGAACGTACCAATGCAGAACTCCACACAAATATGCCCTGAACCTGTACCCGTCCATAAACTCCCTGTCTCACTGGAACTTACCTATGCAGAACTCCACACAAATATGCCCTGAACCTGTACCCTCCATAACCTCTCTGTCTCAATGGAACGTACCATTGCAGAACACCACACAAATATGCCCTGTTCCTGTACCCCTCCATAACCTCCCTGTCTCACTGCAACGTACCAATGCAGAACTCCACACAAATATGCCCTGAATTTGTACCCTCCATAACCTCCCTGTCTCACTGCAACGTACCAATGCAGAACTCCACACAAATATGCCCTGAACCTGTACCCTCCATAACCTCCCTGTCTTACTGGTACGTTCTAATGCAGAACTCCACACAAATATGCCCTGAACCTGTACCCCTCCATAACCGCTTTGTCTCACTGGAGCGTTCAACTGCAGAACTCCACACAAATATGCCCTGAACATGTACCGGTCCATAACTTCTCTGTCTCAGTGGAACGTACCAATGCAGAACTCCACACAAATATGCCCTAAACCTGTACCCCTCACTAACCTCCCTGTCTCACTGGAACGCACCAATGCCGAACTCCACTCAGATATACCCGAGAACCTGTACCCTGCAAAACCTCCCTGTCTCTCTGGAACGTACCATTGCAGAACACCAAACAAATATGCCCTGAACCTGTACCCCTTCATGACCGCCCTGTCTCACTGGAACGTTCCAATGCAGAACTCCACACAAATATGCCCTGAACATGTACCCGTCCATAACCTCCCTGTCTCACTGGAACGTCCCACTGCAGAACTTCACACAAATATGCATTGAACCTGTACCCTCCATAACCTCCCTGTCTCACTGGAAAGTACCAATGCAGAACTCTACACAAATATGCCCTGAACCTGTACACATCCATAACCTCCCTGTCTCACGGGAACGTAGCACTGCAGAACTCAACACAAATATGCCCTGAACCTGTACCCCTCCATAACCTCCCTGTCTTACTGGATCGTACCAATTCAGAACTCCACACAAATATGCACTGAACCTGTACCCCTCCATAACCTCCCTGTTTCACGGGAACGTCCCAACGCAGAACTCCACACAAATATGCCCTGAACCTGTACGCTCCATAACCTCCCTGTCTCACTGGAACGTACCATTGCAGAACACCACACAAATATGGCCTGAATATGTACCCTCCATAACTTCCCTGTCTCACTGGAACGTACCAATGCAGAACTCCACACAAATATGCCCTGAACCTGTACCCGTCCATAACCTCCCTGTCTCACTGGAACTTACCTATGCAGAACTCCACACAAATATTCCCTGAACCTGTACCCTCCATAACCTCTCTGTCTCACTGGAACGTACCATTGCAGAACACCACACAAATATGCCCTGTTCCTGTACCCCTCCATAACCTCCCTGTCTCACTGCAACGTACCAATGCAGAACTCCACACAAATATGCCCTGAATTTGTACCCTCCATAACCTCCCTGTCTCACTGCAACGTACCAATGCAGAACTCCACACAAATATGCCCTGAACCTGTACCCTCCATAACCTCCCTGTCTTACTGGTACGTTCTAATGCAGAACTCCACACAAATATGCCCTGAACCTGTACCCCTCCATAACCGCTTTGTCTCACTGGAGCGTTCAACTGCAGAACTCCACACAAATATGCCCTGAACATTTACCGGTCCATAACCTCCCTGTCTCACTGGAACGTCCCACTGCAGAACTCCACACAAATATGCATTGAACCTGTACCCTCCATAACCTCCCTGTCTCACTGGAAAGTACCAATGCAGAAATCCACACAAATATGCCCTTAACCTGTACCTGTCCATAACCTCCCTCTCTCATTGGAACGTACCACTGCAGAACTCAACACAAATATCCCCTGAACCTGTACCCCTCCATAACCTTTCTGTCTCACTGGAACGTCCCAACGCAGAACTCCACACAAATATGCCCTGAACCTGTACCCTTCATAACCTCCCTGTCTCACTGGAAAGTACCAATGCAGAACTCCACACAAATATGCCCTGAACCTGTAGCCTCCATAACTTCCCTGTCTCACTGGATCGTACCTATGCAGAACTCGACTCAAATATGCCTTGAACCTGTACCCGTCCATAACCTCCCTGTCTCACTGGAACGTACCACTGCAGAACTCAACACAAATATGCCCTGAACCTGTACCCCTCCATAACCTCCCTGTCTCACTGGATCGTTCCAATGCAGAACTCCACACAAATATGCCCTGAACATGTACCCGTCCATAACCTCCCTGTCTCACTGGAACGTCCCACTGCAGAACTCCACACAAATATGCATTGAACCTGTACCCTCCATAACCTCCCTGTCTCACTGGAAAGTACCAATGCAGAACTCTACACAAATATGCCCTGAACCTGTACCCATCCATAACCTCCCTGTCTCACGGGAACGTACCACTGCAGAACTCAACACAAATATGCCCTGAACCTGTACCCCTGCATAACCTCCCTGTCTCACTGGATCGTACCAATGCAGAACTCCACACAAATATGCCCTTAACCTGTACCTGTCCATAACCTCCCTCTCTCATTGGAACGTACCACTGCAGAAATCAACACAAAAATCCCCTGAACCTGTACCCCTCCATAACCTCCCTGTCTCACTGGATCGTACCAATGCAGAACTCCACACAAATATGCCCGGAACCTGTACCCCTCCATAACCTCCCTGTCTCACTGGAACGTCCCAACGCAGAACTCCACACAAATATGCCCTGAACCTGTACCCTTCATAACCTCCCTGTCTCACTGGAAAGTACCAATGCAGAACTCCACACAAATATGCCCTGAACCTGTACCCTCCATAACTTCCCTGTCTCACTGGATCGTACCAATGCAGAACTCGACACAAATATGCCTGGAACCTGTACCCGTCCATAACCTCCCTGTCTCACTGGAACGTACCACTGCAGAACTCAACACAAATATGCCCTGAACCTGTACGCCTCCATAACCTCCCTGTCTCACTGGATCGTACCAATGCAGAACTCCACACAAATATGCCCTGAACCTGTACCCCTCCATAACCTCCCTGTCTCACTGGATCATACCAATGCAGAACACCACACAAATATGCCCTGAACCTGTACCCCTCCATAACCTCCCTGTCTCACTGGAACGTCCCAACGCAGAACTCCACACAAATATGCCCTGAACCTGTACCCTCCATAAACTCCCTGTCTCACTGGAACGTACCATTGCGGAACTCCACACAAATATGCCCTGAACCTGTACCCCTCCATAACTTCTCTGTCTCAGTGGAACGTACCAATGTAGAACTCCACACAAATATGCCCTGAACCTGTACCCCTCCCTAACCTCCCTGTCTCACTGGAACGCACCAATGCCGAACTCCACTCAGATATACCCGAGAACCTGTACCCTACATATCCTCCCTGTCTCACTGGAACGTACCATTGCAGAACTCCACACAAATATGCCCTGAACCTGTACCCCTCCATAACTTCTCTGTCTCAGTGGAACGTACCAATGCAGAACTCCACACAAATATGCCCTAAACCTGTACCCCTCACTAACCTCCCTATCTCACTGGAACGCACCAATGCCGAACTCCACTCAGATATACCCGAGAACCTGTACCCTGCATAACCTCCCTGTCTCACTGGAACGTACAATTGCAGAACACCACAGAAATATGCCCTGAACCTGTACCCCTTCATAACCGCCCTGTCTCACTGGAACGTTCCAATGCAGAACTCCACACAAATATGCCCTGAACATGTACGCTCAATAACCTCCCTGTCTCACTGGAACGTACCATTGCAGAACACCACACAAATATGGCCTGAACATGTACCCTCCATAACTTCCCTGTCTCACTGGAACGTACCATTGCAGAACACCACACAAATATGGCCTGAACATGTACCCTCCATAACTTCCCTGTCTCACTGGAAAGTACCAATGCAGAACTCTACACAAATATGCCCTGAACCTGTACACATCCATAACCTCCCTGTCTCACTGGAACGTCCCACTGCAGAACTCCACACAAATATGCACTGAACCTGTACCCCTCCATAACCTCCCTGTTTCACGGGAACGTCCCAACGCAGAACTCCACACAAATATGCCCTGAACCTGTACGCTCCATAACTTCCCTGTCTCACTGGAACGTACCATTGCAGAACACCACACAAATATGGCCTGAACATGTACCGTCCATAACTTCCCTGTCTCACTGGAACGTACCAATGCAGAACTCCACACAAATATGCCCTGAACCTGTACCCGTCCATAACCTCCCTGTCTCACTGGAACTTACCTATGCAGAACCTCACACAAATATGCCCTGAACCTGTACCCTCCATAACCTCCCTGTCTCACTGGAACGTACCATTGCAGAACACCACACAAATATGCCCTGTTCCTGTACCCCTCCATACCTCCCTGTCTCACTGCAACGTACCAATGCAGAACTCCACACAAATATGCCCTGAATTTGTACCCTCCATAACCTCCCTGTCTCACTGCAACGTACCAATGCAGAACTCCACACAAATATGCCCTGAACCTGTACCCTCCATAACCTCCCTGTCTTACTGGTACGTTCTAATGCAGAACTCCACACAAATATGCCCTGAACCTGTACCCCTCCATAACCGCTTTGTCTCACTGGAACGTTCAACTGCAGAACTCCACACAAATATGCCCTGAACATGTACCGGTCCATAACCTCCCTGTCTCACTGGAACGTCCCACTGCAGAACTCCACACAAATATGCATTGAACCTGTACCCTCCATAACCTCCCTGTCTCACTGGAAAGTACCAATGCAGAACTCCACACAAATATGCCCTTAACCTGTACCTGTCCATAACCTCCCTCTCTCATTGGAACGTACCACTGCAGAACTCAACACAAATATCCCCTGAACCTGTACCCCTCCATAACCTTTCTGTCTCACTGGAACGTCCCAACGCAGAACTCCACACAAATATGCCCTGAACCTGTACCCTTCATAACCTCCCTGTCTCACTGGAAAGTACCAATGCAGAACTCCACACAAATATGCCCTGAACCTGTAGCCTCCATAACTTCCCTGTCTCACTGGATCGTACCTATGCAGAACTCGACACAAATATGCCTTGAACCTGTACCCGTCCATAACCTCCCTGTCTCACTGGAACGTACCACTGCAGAACTCAACACAAATATGCCCTGAACCTGTACCCCTCCATAACCTCCCTGTCTCACTGGATCGTACCAATGCAGAACTCCACACAAATATGCCCTGAACCTGTACCCCTCCATAACCTCCCTGTCTCACTGGATCGTACCAATGCAGAACACCACACAAATATGCCCTGAACCTGTACCCCTCCATAACCTCCCTGTCTCACTGGAACGTCCCAACGCAGAACTCCACACAAATATGCCCTGAACCTGTACCCTCCATAAACTCCCTGTCTCACTGGAACGTACCATTGCAGAACTCCACACAAATATGCCCTGAACCTGCACCCCTCCATAACTTCTCTGTCTCAGTGGAACGTACTAATGTAGAACTCCACACAAATATGCCCTGAACCTGTACCCCTCCCTAACCTCCCTGTCTCACTGGAACGCACCAATGCCGAACTCCACTCAGATATACCCGAGAACCTGTACCCTGCATAACCTCCCTGTCTCACTGGATCGTACCATTGCAGAACTCCACACAAATATGCCCTGAACCTGTACCCCTCCATAACCTCCCTGTCTCACTGGAACGTCCCAACGCAGAACTCCACACAAATATGCCCTGAACCTGTACCCCTCCATAACTTCTCTGTCTCAGTGGAACGTACCAATGTAGAACTCCACACAAATATGCCCTGAACCTGTACCCCTCCCTAACCTCCCTGTCTCACTGGAACGCACCAATGCCGAACTCCACTCAGATATACCCGAGAACCTGTACCCTGCATAACCTCCCTGTCTCACTGGATCGTACCATTGCAGAACTCCACACAAATATGCCCTGAACCTGTACCCCTCCATAACTTCTCTGTCTCAGTGGAACGTACCAATGCAGAAATCCACACAAATATGCCCTGAACCTGTACCCCTCACTAACCTCCCTGTCTCACTGGAACGCAGCAATGCCGAACTCCACTCAGATATACCCGAGAACCTGTACCCTGCATAACCTCCCTGTCTCACTGGCACGTACCATTGCAGAACACCACACAAATATGCCCTGAACCTGTACCCCTTCATAACCGCCCTGTCTCACTGGAACGTTCCAATGCAGAACTCCACACAAATATGCCCTGAACATGTACCCGTCCATAACCTCCCTGTCTCACTGGAACGTCCCAATGCAGAACTCCACACAAATATGCATTGAACCTGTACCCTCCATAACCTCCCTGTCTCACTGGAAAGTACCAATGCAGAACTCTACACAAATATGCCCTGACCCTGTACCCATCCATAACCTCCCTGTCTCACGGGAACGTACCACTGCAGAACTCAACACAAATATGCCCTGAACCTGTACCCCTCCATAACCTCCCTGTCTCACTGGATCGTACCAATGCAGAACTCCACACAAATATGCCCTTAACCTGTACCTGTCCATAACCTCCCTCTCTCATTGGAACGTACCACTGCAGAACTCAACACAAAAATCCCCTGAACCTGTACCCCTCCATACCCTCCCTGTCTCACTGGATCGTACCAATGCAGAACTCCACACAAATATGCCCGGAACCTGTACCCCTCCATAACCTCCCTGTCTCACTGGAACGTCCCAACGCAGAACTCCACACAAATATGCCCTGAACCTGTACCCTTCATAACCTCCCTGTCTCACTGGAAAGTACCAATGCAGAACTCCACACAAATATGCATTGAACCTGTACCCTTCAAAACCTCCCTGTTTCACTGGATCGTACCAATGCAGAACTCCACACAAATATGCCCGGAACCTGTACCCCTCCATAACCTCCCTGTCTCACTGGAACGTCCCAACGCAGAACTCCACACAAATATGCCCTGGACCTGTACCCCTCCATAACCGCCCTGTCTCACTGGAACGTACCAATGCAGAACTCCACACAAATATGCATTGAACCTGTACCCTTCATAACCTCCCTGTCTCACTGGAAAGTACCAATGCAGAACTCCACACAAATATGCCCTGAACCTGTAGCCTCCATAACTTCCCTGTCTCACTGGATCGTACCTATGCAGAACTCGACACAAATATGCCTTGAACCTGTACCCGTCCATAACGTCCCTGTCTCACTGGAACGTACCACTGCAGAACTCAACACAAATATGCCCTGAACCTGTACCCCTCCATAACCTCCCTGTCTCACTGGATCGTACCAATGCAGAACTCCACACAAATATGCCCTGAACCTGTACCCCTCCATAACCTCCCTGTCTCACTGGATCGTACCAATGCAGAACACCACACAAATATGCCCTGAACCTGTACCCCTCCATAACCTCCCTGTCTCACTGGAACGTCCCAACGCAGAACTCCACACAAATATGCCCTGAACCTGTACCCTCCATAAACTCCCTGTCTCACTGGAACGTACCATTGCAGAACTCCACACAAATATGCCCTGAACCTGCACCCCTCCATAACTTCTCTGTCTCAGTGGAACGTACTAATGTAGAACTCCACACAAATATGCCCTGAACCTGTACCCCTCCCTAACCTCCCTGTCTCACTGGAACGCACCAATGCCGAACTCCACTCAGATATACCCGAGAACCTGTACCCTGCATAACCTCCCTGTCTCACTGGATCGTACCATTGCAGAACTCCACACAAATATGCCCTGAACCTGTACCCCTCCATAACCTCCCTCTCTCATTGGAACGTACCACTGCAGAACTCAACACAAAAATCCCCTGAACCTGTACCCCTCCATAACCTCCCTGTCTCACTGGATCGTACCAATGCAGAACTCCACACAAATATGCCCGGAACCTGTACCCCTCCATAACCTCCCTGTCTCACTGGAACGTCCCAACGCAGAACTCCACACAAATATGCCCTGAACCTGTACCCTTCATAACCTCCCTGACTCACTGGAAAGTACCAATGCAGAACTCCACACAAATATGCATTGAACCTGTACCCTTCAAAACCTCCCTGTCTCACTGGATCGTACCAATGCAGAACTCCACACAAATATGCCCGGAACCTGTACCCCTCCATAACCTCCCTGTCTCACTGGAACGTCCCAACGCAGAACTCCACACAAATATGCCCTGAACCTGTACCCCTCCATAACCGCCCTGTCTCACTGGAACGTTCCAATGCAGAACTCCACACAAATATGCATTGAACCTGTACCCTTCATAACCTCCCTGTCTCACTGGAAAGTACCAATGCAGAACTCCACACAAATATGCCCTGAACCTGTAGCCTCCATAACTTCCCTGTCTCACTGGATCGTACCTATGCAGAACTCGACACAAATATGCCTTGAACCTGTACCCGTCCATAACGTCCCTGTCTCACTGGAACGTACCACTGCAGAACTCAACACAAATATGCCCTGAACCTGTACCCCTCCATAACCTCCCTGTCTCACTGGATCGTACCAATGCAGAACTCCACACAAATATGCCCTGAACCTGTACCCCTCCATAACCTCCCTGTCTCACTGGAACGTCCCAACGCAGAACTCCACACAAATATGCCCTGAACCTTTACCCTCCATAAACTCCCTGTCTCACTGGAACGTACCATTGCAGAACTCCACACAAATATGCCCTGAACCTGCACCCCTCCATAACTTCTCTGTCTCAGTGGAACGTACTAATGTAGAACTCCACACAAATATGCCCTGAACCTGTACCCCTCCCTAACCTCCCTGTCTCACTGGAACGCACCAATGCCGAACTCCACTCAGATATACCCGAGAACCTGTACCCTGCATAACCTCCCTGTCTCACTGGATCGTACCATTGCAGAACTCCACACAAATATGCCCTGAACCTGTCCCCCTCCATAACTTCTCTGTCTCAGTGGAACGTACCAATGCAGAACTCCACACAAATATGCCCTGAACCTGTACCCCTCACTAACCTCCCTGTCTCACTGAAACGCACCAATGCCGAACTCCACTCAGATATACCCGAGAACCTGTACCCTGCATAACCTCCCTGTCTCACTGGAACGTACCATTGCAGAACACCACACAAATATGCCCTGAACCTCTACCCCTTCATAACCTCCCTGTCTCACTGGAACGTACCATTGCAGAACACCACACAAATATGCCCTGAACCTGTACCCCTCCATAACCGCTTTGTCTCACTGGAACGTTCAACTGCAGAACTCCACACAAATATGCCCTGAACATGTACCGGTCCATAACCTCCCTGTCTCACTGGAACGTCCCACTGCAGAACTCCACACAAATATGCATTGAACCTGTACCCTCCATAACCTCCCTGTCTCACTGGAAAGTACCAATGCAGAACTCCACACAAATATGCCCTTAACCTGTACCTGTCCATAACCTCCCTCTCTCATTGGAACGTACCACTGCAGAACTCAACACAAATATCCCCTGAACCTGTACCCCTCCATAACCTTTCTGTCTCACTGGAACGTCCCAACGCAGAACTCCACACAAATATGCCCTGAACCTGTACCCTTCATAACCTCCCTGTCTCACTGGAAAGTACCAATGCAGAACTCCACACAAATATGCCCTGAACCTGTAGCCTCCATAACTTCCCTGTCTCACTGGATCGTACCTATGCAGAACTCGACACAAATATGCCTTGAACCTGTACCCGTCCATAACCTCCCTGTCTCACTGGAACGTACCACTGCAGAACTCAACACAAATATGCCCTGAACCTGTACCCCTCCATAACCTCCCTGTCTCACTGGATCGTACCAATGCAGAACTCCACACAAATATGCCCTGAACCTGTACCCCTCCATAACCTCCCTGTCTCACTGGATCGTACCAATGCAGAACACCACACAAATATGCCCTGAACCTGTACCCCTCCATAACCTCCCTGTCTCACTGGAACGTCCCAACGCAGAACTCCACACAAATATGCCCTGAACCTGTACCCTCCATAAACTCCCTGTCTCACTGGAACGTACCATTGCAGAACTCCACACAAATATGCCCTGAACCTGCACCCCTCCATAACTTCTCTGTCTCAGTGGAACGTACTAATGTAGAACTCCACACAAATATGCCCTGAACCTGTACCCCTCCCTAACCTCCCTGTCTCACTGGAACGCACCAATGCCGAACTCCACTCAGATATACCCGAGAACCTGTACCCTGCATAACCTCCCTGTCTCACTGGATCGTACCATTGCAGAACTCCACACAAATATGCCCTGAACCTGTACCCCTCCATAACCTCCCTGTCTCACTGGAACGTCCCAACGCAGAACTCCACACAAATATGCCCTGAACCTGTACCCCTCCATAACTTCTCTGTCTCAGTGGAACGTACCAATGTAGAACTCCACACAAATATGCCCTGAACCTGTACCCCTCCCTAACCTCCCTGTCTCACTGGAACGCACCAATGCCGAACTCCACTCAGATATACCCGAGAACCTGTACCCTGCATAACCTCCCTGTCTCACTGGATCGTACCATTGCAGAACTCCACACAAATATGCCCTGAACCTGTACCCCTCCATAACTTCTCTGTCTCAGTGGAACGTACCAATGCAGAAATCCACACAAATATGCCCTGAACCTGTACCCCTCACTAACCTCCCTGTCTCACTGGAACGCAGCAATGCCGAACTCCACTCAGATATACCCGAGAACCTGTACCCTGCATAACCTCCCTGTCTCACTGGCACGTACCATTGCAGAACACCACACAAATATGCCCTGAACCTGTACCCCTTCATAACCGCCCTGTCTCACTGGAACGTTCCAATGCAGAACTCCACACAAATATGCCCTGAACATGTACCCGTCCATAACCTCCCTGTCTCACTGGAACGTCCCAATGCAGAACTCCACACAAATATGCATTGAACCTGTACCCTCCATAACCTCCCTGTCTCACTGGAAAGTACCAATGCCGAACTCCACTCAGATATACCCGAGAACCTGTACCCTGCATAACCTCCCTGTCTCACTGGATCGTACCATTGCAGAACTCCACACAAATATGCCCTGAACCTGTACCCCTCCATAACCTCCCTCTCTCATTGGAACGTACCACTGCAGAACTCAACACAAAAATCCCCTGAACCTGTACCCCTCCATAACCTCCCTGTCTCACTGGATCGTACCAATGCAGAACTCCACACAAATATGCCCGGAACCTGTACCCCTCCATAACCTCCCTGTCTCACTGGAACGTCCCAACGCAGAACTCCACACAAATATGCCCTGAACCTGTACCCTTCATAACCTCCCTGACTCACTGGAAAGTACCAATGCAGAACTCCACACAAATATGCATTGAACCTGTACCCTTCAAAACCTCCCTGTCTCACTGGATCGTACCAATGCAGAACTCCACACAAATATGCCCGGAACCTGTACCCCTCCATAACCTCCCTGTCTCACTGGAACGTCCCAACGCAGAACTCCACACAAATATGCCCTGAACCTGTACCCCTCCATAACCGCCCTGTCTCACTGGAACGTTCCAATGCAGAACTCCACACAAATATGCATTGAACCTGTACCCTTCATAACCTCCCTGTCTCACTGGAAAGTACCAATGCAGAACTCCACACAAATATGCCCTGAACCTGTAGCCTCCATAACTTCCCTGTCTCACTGGATCGTACCTATGCAGAACTCGACACAAATATGCCTTGAACCTGTACCCGTCCATAACGTCCCTGTCTCACTGGAACGTACCACTGCAGAACTCAACACAAATATGCCCTGAACCTGTACCCCTCCATAACCTCCCTGTCTCACTGGATCGTACCAATGCAGAACTCCACACAAATATGCCCTGAACCTGTACCCCTCCATAACCTCCCTGTCTCACTGGAACGTCCCAACGCAGAACTCCACACAAATATGCCCTGAACCTTTACCCTCCATAAACTCCCTGTCTCACTGGAACGTACCATTGCAGAACTCCACACAAATATGCCCTGAACCTGCACCCCTCCATAACTTCTCTGTCTCAGTGGAACGTACTAATGTAGAACTCCACACAAATATGCCCTGAACCTGTACCCCTCCCTAACCTCCCTGTCTCACTGGAACGCACCAATGCCGAACTCCACTCAGATATACCCGAGAACCTGTACCCTGCATAACCTCCCTGTCTCACTGGATCGTACCATTGCAGAACTCCACACAAATATGCCCTGAACCTGTCCCCCTCCATAACTTCTCTGTCTCAGTGGAACGTACCAATGCAGAACTCCACACAAATATGCCCTGAACCTGTACCCCTCACTAACCTCCCTGTCTCACTGAAACGCACCAATGCCGAACTCCACTCAGATATACCCGAGAACCTGTACCCTGCATAACCTCCCTGTCTCACTGGAACGTACCATTGCAGAACACCACACAAATATGCCCTGAACCTCTACCCCTTCATAACCTCCCTGTCTCACTGGAACGTACCATTGCAGAACACCACACAAATATGCCCTGAACCTGTACCCCTCCATAACCGCTTTGTCTCACTGGAACGTTCAACTGCAGAACTCCACACAAATATGCCCTGAACATGTACCGGTCCATAACCTCCCTGTCTCACTGGAACGTCCCACTGCAGAACTCCACACAAATATGCATTGAACCTGTACCCTCCATAACCTCCCTGTCTCACTGGAAAGTACCAATGCAGAACTCCACACAAATATGCCCTTAACCTGTACCTGTCCATAACCTCCCTCTCTCATTGGAACGTACCACTGCAGAACTCAACACAAATATCCCCTGAACCTGTACCCCTCCATAACCTTTCTGTCTCACTGGAACGTCCCAACGCAGAACTCCACACAAATATGCCCTGAACCTGTACCCTTCATAACCTCCCTGTCTCACTGGAAAGTACCAATGCAGAACTCCACACAAATATGCCCTGAACCTGTAGCCTCCATAACTTCCCTGTCTCACTGGATCGTACCTATGCAGAACTCGACACAAATATGCCTTGAACCTGTACCCGTCCATAACCTCCCTGTCTCACTGGAACGTACCACTGCAGAACTCAACACAAATATGCCCTGAACCTGTACCCCTCCATAACCTCCCTGTCTCACTGGATCGTACCAATGCAGAACTCCACACAAATATGCCCTGAACCTGTACCCCTCCATAACCTCCCTGTCTCACTGGATCGTACCAATGCAGAACACCACACAAATATGCCCTGAACCTGTACCCCTCCATAACCTCCCTGTCTCACTGGAACGTCCCAACGCAGAACTCCACACAAATATGCCCTGAACCTGTACCCTCCATAAACTCCCTGTCTCACTGGAACGTACCATTGCAGAACTCCACACAAATATGCCCTGAACCTGCACCCCTCCATAACTTCTCTGTCTCAGTGGAACGTACTAATGTAGAACTCCACACAAATATGCCCTGAACCTGTACCCCTCCCTAACCTCCCTGTCTCACTGGAACGCACCAATGCCGAACTCCACTCAGATATACCCGAGAACCTGTACCCTGCATAACCTCCCTGTCTCACTGGATCGTACCATTGCAGAACTCCACACAAATATGCCCTGAACCTGTACCCCTCCATAACCTCCCTGTCTCACTGGAACGTCCCAACGCAGAACTCCACACAAATATGCCCTGAACCTGTACCCCTCCATAACTTCTCTGTCTCAGTGGAACGTACCAATGTAGAACTCCACACAAATATGCCCTGAACCTGTACCCCTCCCTAACCTCCCTGTCTCACTGGAACGCACCAATGCCGAACTCCACTCAGATATACCCGAGAACCTGTACCCTGCATAACCTCCCTGTCTCACTGGATCGTACCATTGCAGAACTCCACACAAATATGCCCTGAACCTGTACCCCTCCATAACTTCTCTGTCTCAGTGGAACGTACCAATGCAGAAATCCACACAAATATGCCCTGAACCTGTACCCCTCACTAACCTCCCTGTCTCACTGGAACGCAGCAATGCCGAACTCCACTCAGATATACCCGAGAACCTGTACCCTGCATAACCTCCCTGTCTCACTGGCACGTACCATTGCAGAACACCACACAAATATGCCCTGAACCTGTACCCCTTCATAACCGCCCTGTCTCACTGGAACGTTCCAATGCAGAACTCCACACAAATATGCCCTGAACATGTACCCGTCCATAACCTCCCTGTCTCACTGGAACGTCCCAATGCAGAACTCCACACAAATATGCATTGAACCTGTACCCTCCATAACCTCCCTGTCTCACTGGAAAGTACCAATGCAGAACTCTACACAAATATGCCCTGACCCTGTACCCATCCATAACCTCCCTGTCTCACGGGAACGTACCACTGCAGAACTCAACACAAATATGCCCTGAACCTGTACCCCTCCATAACCTCCCTGTCTCACTGGATCGTACCAATGCAGAACTCCACACAAATATGCCCTTAACCTGTACCTGTCCATAACCTCCCTCTCTCATTGGAACGTACCACTGCAGAACTCAACACAAAAATCCCCTGAACCTGTACCCCTCCATACCCTCCCTGTCTCACTGGATCGTACCAATGCAGAACTCCACACAAATATGCCCGGAACCTGTACCCCTCCATAACCTCCCTGTCTCACTGGAACGTCCCAACGCAGAACTCCACACAAATATGCCCTGAACCTGTACCCTTCATAACCTCCCTGTCTCACTGGAAAGTACCAATGCAGAACTCCACACAAATATGCATTGAACCTGTACCCTTCAAAACCTCCCTGTTTCACTGGATCGTACCAATGCAGAACTCCACACAAATATGCCCGGAACCTGTACCCCTCCATAACCTCCCTGTCTCACTGGAACGTCCCAACGCAGAACTCCACACAAATATGCCCTGGACCTGTACCCCTCCATAACCGCCCTGTCTCACTGGAACGTACCAATGCAGAACTCCACACAAATATGCATTGAACCTGTACCCTTCATAACCTCCCTGTCTCACTGGAAAGTACCAATGCAGAACTCCACACAAATATGCCCTGAACCTGTAGCCTCCATAACTTCCCTGTCTCACTGGATCGTACCTATGCAGAACTCGACACAAATATGCCTTGAACCTGTACCCGTCCATAACGTCCCTGTCTCACTGGAACGTACCACTGCAGAACTCAACACAAATATGCCCTGAACCTGTACCCCTCCATAACCTCCCTGTCTCACTGGATCGTACCAATGCAGAACTCCACACAAATATGCCCTGAACCTGTACCCCTCCATAACCTCCCTGTCTCACTGGATCGTACCAATGCAGAACACCACACAAATATGCCCTGAACCTGTACCCCTCCATAACCTCCCTGTCTCACTGGAACGTCCCAACGCAGAACTCCACACAAATATGCCCTGAACCTGTACCCTCCATAAACTCCCTGTCTCACTGGAACGTACCATTGCAGAACTCCACACAAATATGCCCTGAACCTGCACCCCTCCATAACTTCTCTGTCTCAGTGGAACGTACTAATGTAGAACTCCACACAAATATGCCCTGAACCTGTACCCCTCCCTAACCTCCCTGTCTCACTGGAACGCACCAATGCCGAACTCCACTCAGATATACCCGAGAACCTGTACCCTGCATAACCTCCCTGTCTCACTGGATCGTACCATTGCAGAACTCCACACAAATATGCCCTGAACCTGTACCCCTCCATAACCTCCCTCTCTCATTGGAACGTACCACTGCAGAACTCAACACAAAAATCCCCTGAACCTGTACCCCTCCATAACCTCCCTGTCTCACTGGATCGTACCAATGCAGAACTCCACACAAATATGCCCGGAACCTGTACCCCTCCATAACCTCCCTGTCTCACTGGAACGTCCCAACGCAGAACTCCACACAAATATGCCCTGAACCTGTACCCTTCATAACCTCCCTGACTCACTGGAAAGTACCAATGCAGAACTCCACACAAATATGCATTGAACCTGTACCCTTCAAAACCTCCCTGTCTCACTGGATCGTACCAATGCAGAACTCCACACAAATATGCCCGGAACCTGTACCCCTCCATAACCTCCCTGTCTCACTGGAACGTCCCAACGCAGAACTCCACACAAATATGCCCTGAACCTGTACCCCTCCATAACCGCCCTGTCTCACTGGAACGTTCCAATGCAGAACTCCACACAAATATGCATTGAACCTGTACCCTTCATAACCTCCCTGTCTCACTGGAAAGTACCAATGCAGAACTCCACACAAATATGCCCTGAACCTGTAGCCTCCATAACTTCCCTGTCTCACTGGATCGTACCTATGCAGAACTCGACACAAATATGCCTTGAACCTGTACCCGTCCATAACGTCCCTGTCTCACTGGAACGTACCACTGCAGAACTCAACACAAATATGCCCTGAACCTGTACCCCTCCATAACCTCCCTGTCTCACTGGATCGTACCAATGCAGAACTCCACACAAATATGCCCTGAACCTGTACCCCTCCATAACCTCCCTGTCTCACTGGAACGTCCCAACGCAGAACTCCACACAAATATGCCCTGAACCTTTACCCTCCATAAACTCCCTGTCTCACTGGAACGTACCATTGCAGAACTCCACACAAATATGCCCTGAACCTGCACCCCTCCATAACTTCTCTGTCTCAGTGGAACGTACTAATGTAGAACTCCACACAAATATGCCCTGAACCTGTACCCCTCCCTAACCTCCCTGTCTCACTGGAACGCACCAATGCCGAACTCCACTCAGATATACCCGAGAACCTGTACCCTGCATAACCTCCCTGTCTCACTGGATCGTACCATTGCAGAACTCCACACAAATATGCCCTGAACCTGTCCCCCTCCATAACTTCTCTGTCTCAGTGGAACGTACCAATGCAGAACTCCACACAAATATGCCCTGAACCTGTACCCCTCACTAACCTCCCTGTCTCACTGAAACGCACCAATGCCGAACTCCACTCAGATATACCCGAGAACCTGTACCCTGCATAACCTCCCTGTCTCACTGGAACGTACCATTGCAGAACACCACACAAATATGCCCTGAACCTCTACCCCTTCATAACCGCCCTGTCTCACTGGAACGTTCCAATGCAGAACTCCACACAAATATGCCCTGAACATGTACCCGTCCATAACCTCCCTGTCTCACTGGAACGTCCCACTGCAGAACTCCACACAAATATGCATTGAACCTGTACCCTCCATAACCTCCCTGTCTCACTGGAAAGTACCAATGCAGAACTCTACACAAATATGCCCTGAACCTGTACCCATCCATAACCTCCCTGTCTCACGGGAACGTACCACTGCAGAACTCCACACAAATATGCCCTGAACCTGTACACCTCCATAACCTCCCTGTCTCACTGGAAAGTACCAATGCAGAACTCCACACAAATATGCCCTTAACCTGTACCTGTCCATAACCTCCCTCTCTCATTGGAACGTACCACTGCAGAACTCAACACAAATATCCCCTGAACCTGTAACCCTCCATAACCTCCCTGTCTCACTGGATCGTACCAATGCAGAACTCCACACAAATATGCCCGGAACCTGTACCCCTCCATAACCTTTCTGTCTCACTGGAACGTCCCAACGCAGAACTCCACACAAATATGCCCTGAACCTGTACCCTTCATAACCTCCCTGTCTCACTGGAAAGTACCAATGCAGAACTCCACACAAATATGCCCTGAACCTGTAGCCTCCATAACTTCCCTGTCTCACTGGAACGTACCTATGCAGAACTCGACACAAATATGCCTTGAACCTGTACCCGTCCATAACCTCCCTGTCTCACTGGAACGTACCACTGCAGAACTCAACACAAATATGCCCTGAACCTGTACCCCTCCATAACCTCCCTGTCTCACTGGATCGTACCAATGCAGAACTCCACACAAATACGCCCTGAACCTGTACCCTCCATAACCTCCCTGTCTCACTGGAAAGTACCAATGCAGAACTCTACACAAATATGCCCTGAACCTGTACCCATCCATAACCTCCCTGTCTCACGGGAACGTACCACTGCAGAACTCCACACAAATATGCCCTGAAACTGTACACCTCCATAACCTCCCTGTCTCACTGGAAAGTACCAATGCAGAACTCCACACAAATATGCCCTTAACCTGTACCTGTCCATAACCTCCCTCTCTCATTGGAACGTACCATTGCAGAACTCAACACAAATATCCCCTGAACCTGTAACCCTCCATAACCTCCCTGTCTCACTGGTTCGTACCAATGCAGAACTCCACACAAATATGCCCGTAACCTGTACCCCTCCATAACCTTTCTGTCTCACTGGAACGTCCCAACGCAGAACTCCACACAAATATGCCCTGAACCTGTACCCTTCATAACCTCCCTGTCTCACTGGAAAGTACCAATGCAGAACTCCACACAAATATGCCCTGAACCTGTACCCCTCCCTAACCTCCCTGTCTCACTGGAACGCACCAATGCCGAACTCCACTCAGATATACCCGAGAACCTGTACCCTGCATAACCTCCCTGTCTCACTGGATCGTACCATTGCAGAACTCCACACAAATATGCCCTTAACCTGTACCTGTCCATAACCTCCCTCTCTCATTGGAACGTACCACTGCAGAACTCAACACAAAAATCCCCAGAACCTGTACCCCTCCATAACCTCCCTGTCTCACTGGATCGTACCAATGCAGAACTCCACACAAATATGCCCTGAACCTGTACCCTTCATAACCTCCCTGTCTCACTGGAAAGTACCAATGCAGAACTCCACACAAATATGCCCTGAACCTGTAGCCTCCATAACTTCCCTGTCTCACTGGATCGTACCTATGCAGAACTCGACACAAATATGCCTTGAACCTGTACCCGTCCATAACCTCCCTGTCTCACTGGAACGTACCACTGCAGAACTCAACACAAATATGCCCTGAACCTGTACCCCTCCATAACCTCCCTGTCTCACTGGATCGTACCAATGCAGAACTCCACACAAATATGCCCTGAACCTGTACCCCTCCATAACCTCCCTGTCTCACTGGATCGTACCAATGCAGAACACCACACAAATATGCCCTGAACCTGTACCCCTCCATAACCTCCCTGTCTCACTGGAACGTCCCAACGCAGAACTCCACACAAATATGCCCTGAACCTGTACCCTCCATAAACTCCCTGTCTCACTGGAACGTACCATTGCAGAACTCCACACAAATATGCCCTGAACCTGCACCCCTCCATAACTTCTCTGTCTCAGTGGAACGTACTAATGTAGAACTCCACACAAATATGCCCTGAACCTGTACCCCTCCCTAACCTCCCTGTCTCACTGGAACGCACCAATGCCGAACTCCACTCAGATATACCCGAGAACCTGTACCCTGCATAACCTCCCTGTCTCACTGGATCGTACCATTGCAGAACTCCACACAAATATGCCCTGAACCTGTACCCCTCCATAACCTCCCTGTCTCACTGGAACGTCCCAACGCAGAACTCCACACAAATATGCCCTGAACCTGTACCCCTCCATAACTTCTCTGTCTCAGTGGAACGTACCAATGTAGAACTCCACACAAATATGCCCTGAACCTGTACCCCTCCCTAACCTCCCTGTCTCACTGGAACGCACCAATGCCGAACTCCACTCAGATATACCCGAGAACCTGTACCCTGCATAACCTCCCTGTCTCACTGGATCGTACCATTGCAGAACTCCACACAAATATGCCCTGAACCTGTACCCCTCCATAACTTCTCTGTCTCAGTGGAACGTACCAATGCAGAAATCCACACAAATATGCCCTGAACCTGTACCCCTCACTAACCTCCCTGTCTCACTGGAACGCAGCAATGCCGAACTCCACTCAGATATACCCGAGAACCTGTACCCTGCATAACCTCCCTGTCTCACTGGCACGTACCATTGCAGAACACCACACAAATATGCCCTGAACCTGTACCCCTTCATAACCGCCCTGTCTCACTGGAACGTTCCAATGCAGAACTCCACACAAATATGCCCTGAACATGTACCCGTCCATAACCTCCCTGTCTCACTGGAACGTCCCAATGCAGAACTCCACACAAATATGCATTGAACCTGTACCCTCCATAACCTCCCTGTCTCACTGGAAAGTACCAATGCCGAACTCCACTCAGATATACCCGAGAACCTGTACCCTGCATAACCTCCCTGTCTCACTGGATCGTACCATTGCAGAACTCCACACAAATATGCCCTGAACCTGTACCCCTCCATAACCTCCCTCTCTCATTGGAACGTACCACTGCAGAACTCAACACAAAAATCCCCTGAACCTGTACCCCTCCATAACCTCCCTGTCTCACTGGATCGTACCAATGCAGAACTCCACACAAATATGCCCGGAACCTGTACCCCTCCATAACCTCCCTGTCTCACTGGAACGTCCCAACGCAGAACTCCACACAAATATGCCCTGAACCTGTACCCTTCATAACCTCCCTGACTCACTGGAAAGTACCAATGCAGAACTCCACACAAATATGCATTGAACCTGTACCCTTCAAAACCTCCCTGTCTCACTGGATCGTACCAATGCAGAACTCCACACAAATATGCCCGGAACCTGTACCCCTCCATAACCTCCCTGTCTCACTGGAACGTCCCAACGCAGAACTCCACACAAATATGCCCTGAACCTGTACCCCTCCATAACCGCCCTGTCTCACTGGAACGTTCCAATGCAGAACTCCACACAAATATGCATTGAACCTGTACCCTTCATAACCTCCCTGTCTCACTGGAAAGTACCAATGCAGAACTCCACACAAATATGCCCTGAACCTGTAGCCTCCATAACTTCCCTGTCTCACTGGATCGTACCTATGCAGAACTCGACACAAATATGCCTTGAACCTGTACCCGTCCATAACGTCCCTGTCTCACTGGAACGTACCACTGCAGAACTCAACACAAATATGCCCTGAACCTGTACCCCTCCATAACCTCCCTGTCTCACTGGATCGTACCAATGCAGAACTCCACACAAATATGCCCTGAACCTGTACCCCTCCATAACCTCCCTGTCTCACTGGAACGTCCCAACGCAGAACTCCACACAAATATGCCCTGAACCTTTACCCTCCATAAACTCCCTGTCTCACTGGAACGTACCATTGCAGAACTCCACACAAATATGCCCTGAACCTGCACCCCTCCATAACTTCTCTGTCTCAGTGGAACGTACTAATGTAGAACTCCACACAAATATGCCCTGAACCTGTACCCCTCCCTAACCTCCCTGTCTCACTGGAACGCACCAATGCCGAACTCCACTCAGATATACCCGAGAACCTGTACCCTGCATAACCTCCCTGTCTCACTGGATCGTACCATTGCAGAACTCCACACAAATATGCCCTGAACCTGTCCCCCTCCATAACTTCTCTGTCTCAGTGGAACGTACCAATGCAGAACTCCACACAAATATGCCCTGAACCTGTACCCCTCACTAACCTCCCTGTCTCACTGAAACGCACCAATGCCGAACTCCACTCAGATATACCCGAGAACCTGTACCCTGCATAACCTCCCTGTCTCACTGGAACGTACCATTGCAGAACACCACACAAATATGCCCTGAACCTCTACCCCTTCATAACCTCCCTGTCTCACTGGAACGTACCATTGCAGAACACCACACAAATATGCCCTGAACCTGTACCCCTCCATAACCGCTTTGTCTCACTGGAACGTTCAACTGCAGAACTCCACACAAATATGCCCTGAACATGTACCGGTCCATAACCTCCCTGTCTCACTGGAACGTCCCACTGCAGAACTCCACACAAATATGCATTGAACCTGTACCCTCCATAACCTCCCTGTCTCACTGGAAAGTACCAATGCAGAACTCCACACAAATATGCCCTTAACCTGTACCTGTCCATAACCTCCCTCTCTCATTGGAACGTACCACTGCAGAACTCAACACAAATATCCCCTGAACCTGTACCCCTCCATAACCTTTCTGTCTCACTGGAACGTCCCAACGCAGAACTCCACACAAATATGCCCTGAACCTGTACCCTTCATAACCTCCCTGTCTCACTGGAAAGTACCAATGCAGAACTCCACACAAATATGCCCTGAACCTGTAGCCTCCATAACTTCCCTGTCTCACTGGATCGTACCTATGCAGAACTCGACACAAATATGCCTTGAACCTGTACCCGTCCATAACCTCCCTGTCTCACTGGAACGTACCACTGCAGAACTCAACACAAATATGCCCTGAACCTGTACCCCTCCATAACCTCCCTGTCTCACTGGATCGTACCAATGCAGAACTCCACACAAATATGCCCTGAACCTGTACCCCTCCATAACCTCCCTGTCTCACTGGATCGTACCAATGCAGAACACCACACAAATATGCCCTGAACCTGTACCCCTCCATAACCTCCCTGTCTCACTGGAACGTCCCAACGCAGAACTCCACACAAATATGCCCTGAACCTGTACCCTCCATAAACTCCCTGTCTCACTGGAACGTACCATTGCAGAACTCCACACAAATATGCCCTGAACCTGCACCCCTCCATAACTTCTCTGTCTCAGTGGAACGTACTAATGTAGAACTCCACACAAATATGCCCTGAACCTGTACCCCTCCCTAACCTCCCTGTCTCACTGGAACGCACCAATGCCGAACTCCACTCAGATATACCCGAGAACCTGTACCCTGCATAACCTCCCTGTCTCACTGGATCGTACCATTGCAGAACTCCACACAAATATGCCCTGAACCTGTACCCCTCCATAACCTCCCTGTCTCACTGGAACGTCCCAACGCAGAACTCCACACAAATATGCCCTGAACCTGTACCCCTCCATAACTTCTCTGTCTCAGTGGAACGTACCAATGTAGAACTCCACACAAATATGCCCTGAACCTGTACCCCTCCCTAACCTCCCTGTCTCACTGGAACGCACCAATGCCGAACTCCACTCAGATATACCCGAGAACCTGTACCCTGCATAACCTCCCTGTCTCACTGGATCGTACCATTGCAGAACTCCACACAAATATGCCCTGAACCTGTACCCCTCCATAACTTCTCTGTCTCAGTGGAACGTACCAATGCAGAAATCCACACAAATATGCCCTGAACCTGTACCCCTCACTAACCTCCCTGTCTCACTGGAACGCAGCAATGCCGAACTCCACTCAGATATACCCGAGAACCTGTACCCTGCATAACCTCCCTGTCTCACTGGCACGTACCATTGCAGAACACCACACAAATATGCCCTGAACCTGTACCCCTTCATAACCGCCCTGTCTCACTGGAACGTTCCAATGCAGAACTCCACACAAATATGCCCTGAACATGTACCCGTCCATAACCTCCCTGTCTCACTGGAACGTCCCAATGCAGAACTCCACACAAATATGCATTGAACCTGTACCCTCCATAACCTCCCTGTCTCACTGGAAAGTACCAATGCAGAACTCTACACAAATATGCCCTGACCCTGTACCCATCCATAACCTCCCTGTCTCACGGGAACGTACCACTGCAGAACTCAACACAAATATGCCCTGAACCTGTACCCCTCCATAACCTCCCTGTCTCACTGGATCGTACCAATGCAGAACTCCACACAAATATGCCCTTAACCTGTACCTGTCCATAACCTCCCTCTCTCATTGGAACGTACCACTGCAGAACTCAACACAAAAATCCCCTGAACCTGTACCCCTCCATACCCTCCCTGTCTCACTGGATCGTACCAATGCAGAACTCCACACAAATATGCCCGGAACCTGTACCCCTCCATAACCTCCCTGTCTCACTGGAACGTCCCAACGCAGAACTCCACACAAATATGCCCTGAACCTGTACCCTTCATAACCTCCCTGTCTCACTGGAAAGTACCAATGCAGAACTCCACACAAATATGCATTGAACCTGTACCCTTCAAAACCTCCCTGTTTCACTGGATCGTACCAATGCAGAACTCCACACAAATATGCCCGGAACCTGTACCCCTCCATAACCTCCCTGTCTCACTGGAACGTCCCAACGCAGAACTCCACACAAATATGCCCTGGACCTGTACCCCTCCATAACCGCCCTGTCTCACTGGAACGTACCAATGCAGAACTCCACACAAATATGCATTGAACCTGTACCCTTCATAACCTCCCTGTCTCACTGGAAAGTACCAATGCAGAACTCCACACAAATATGCCCTGAACCTGTAGCCTCCATAACTTCCCTGTCTCACTGGATCGTACCTATGCAGAACTCGACACAAATATGCCTTGAACCTGTACCCGTCCATAACGTCCCTGTCTCACTGGAACGTACCACTGCAGAACTCAACACAAATATGCCCTGAACCTGTACCCCTCCATAACCTCCCTGTCTCACTGGATCGTACCAATGCAGAACTCCACACAAATATGCCCTGAACCTGTACCCCTCCATAACCTCCCTGTCTCACTGGATCGTACCAATGCAGAACACCACACAAATATGCCCTGAACCTGTACCCCTCCATAACCTCCCTGTCTCACTGGAACGTCCCAACGCAGAACTCCACACAAATATGCCCTGAACCTGTACCCTCCATAAACTCCCTGTCTCACTGGAACGTACCATTGCAGAACTCCACACAAATATGCCCTGAACCTGCACCCCTCCATAACTTCTCTGTCTCAGTGGAACGTACTAATGTAGAACTCCACACAAATATGCCCTGAACCTGTACCCCTCCCTAACCTCCCTGTCTCACTGGAACGCACCAATGCCGAACTCCACTCAGATATACCCGAGAACCTGTACCCTGCATAACCTCCCTGTCTCATTGGATCGTACCATTGCAGAACTCCACACAAATATGCCCTGAACCTGTACCCCTCCATAACCTCCCTCTCTCATTGGAACGTACCACTGCAGAACTCA
Source organism: Hemitrygon akajei (assembly GCF_048418815.1). NCBI lineage: Eukaryota > Metazoa > Chordata > Chondrichthyes > Myliobatiformes > Dasyatidae > Hemitrygon > Hemitrygon akajei. The sequence continues at coordinate 1,187,536 of NW_027331981.1, read as the reverse complement.
ACACAAAAATCCCCTGAACCTGTACCCCTCCATAACCTCCCTGTCTCACTGGATCGTACCAATGCAGAACTCCACACAAATATGCCCGGAACCTGTACCCCTCCATAACCTCCCTGTCTCACTGGAACGTCCCAACGCAGAACTCCACACAAATATGCCCTGAACCTGTACCCTTCATAACCTCCCTGACTCACTGGAAAGTACCAATGCAGAACTCCACACAAATATGCATTGAACCTGTACCCTTCAAAACCTCCCTGTCTCACTGGATCGTACCAATGCAGAACTCCACACAAATATGCCCGGAACCTGTACCCCTCCATAACCTCCCTGTCTCACTGGAACGTCCCAACGCAGAACTCCACACAAATATGCCCTGAACCTGTACCCCTCCATAACCGCCCTGTCTCACTGGAACGTTCCAATGCAGAACTCCACACAAATATGCATTGAACCTGTACCCTTCATAACCTCCCTGTCTCACTGGAAAGTACCAATGCAGAACTCCACACAAATATGCCCTGAACCTGTAGCCTCCATAACTTCCCTGTCTCACTGGATCGTACCTATGCAGAACTCGACACAAATATGCCTTGAACCTGTACCCGTCCATAACGTCCCTGTCTCACTGGAACGTACCACTGCAGAACTCAACACAAATATGCCCTGAACCTGTACCCCTCCATAACCTCCCTGTCTCACTGGATCGTACCAATGCAGAACTCCACACAAATATGCCCTGAACCTGTACCCCTCCATAACCTCCCTGTCTCACTGGAACGTCCCAACGCAGAACTCCACACAAATATGCCCTGAACCTTTACCCTCCATAAACTCCCTGTCTCACTGGAACGTACCATTGCAGAACTCCACACAAATATGCCCTGAACCTGCACCCCTCCATAACTTCTCTGTCTCAGTGGAACGTACTAATGTAGAACTCCACACAAATATGCCCTGAACCTGTACCCCTCCCTAACCTCCCTGTCTCACTGGAACGCACCAATGCCGAACTCCACTCAGATATACCCGAGAACCTGTACCCTGCATAACCTCCCTGTCTCACTGGATCGTACCATTGCAGAACTCCACACAAATATGCCCTGAACCTGTCCCCCTCCATAACTTCTCTGTCTCAGTGGAACGTACCAATGCAGAACTCCACACAAATATGCCCTGAACCTGTACCCCTCACTAACCTCCCTGTCTCACTGAAACGCACCAATGCCGAACTCCACTCAGATATACCCGAGAACCTGTACCCTGCATAACCTCCCTGTCTCACTGGAACGTACCATTGCAGAACACCACACAAATATGCCCTGAACCTCTACCCCTTCATAACCGCCCTGTCTCACTGGAACGTTCCAATGCAGAACTCCACACAAATATGCCCTGAACATGTACCCGTCCATAACCTCCCTGTCTCACTGGAACGTCCCACTGCAGAACTCCACACAAATATGCATTGAACCTGTACCCTCCATAACCTCCCTGTCTCACTGGAAAGTACCAATGCAGAACTCTACACAAATATGCCCTGAACCTGTACCCATCCATAACCTCCCTGTCTCACGGGAACGTACCACTGCAGAACTCCACACAAATATGCCCTGAACCTGTACACCTCCATAACCTCCCTGTCTCACTGGAAAGTACCAATGCAGAACTCCACACAAATATGCCCTTAACCTGTACCTGTCCATAACCTCCCTCTCTCATTGGAACGTACCACTGCAGAACTCAACACAAATATCCCCTGAACCTGTAACCCTCCATAACCTCCCTGTCTCACTGGATCGTACCAATGCAGAACTCCACACAAATATGCCCGGAACCTGTACCCCTCCATAACCTTTCTGTCTCACTGGAACGTCCCAACGCAGAACTCCACACAAATATGCCCTGAACCTGTACCCTTCATAACCTCCCTGTCTCACTGGAAAGTACCAATGCAGAACTCCACACAAATATGCCCTGAACCTGTAGCCTCCATAACTTCCCTGTCTCACTGGAACGTACCTATGCAGAACTCGACACAAATATGCCTTGAACCTGTACCCGTCCATAACCTCCCTGTCTCACTGGAACGTACCACTGCAGAACTCAACACAAATATGCCCTGAACCTGTACCCCTCCATAACCTCCCTGTCTCACTGGATCGTACCAATGCAGAACTCCACACAAATACGCCCTGAACCTGTACCCTCCATAACCTCCCTGTCTCACTGGAAAGTACCAATGCAGAACTCTACACAAATATGCCCTGAACCTGTACCCATCCATAACCTCCCTGTCTCACGGGAACGTACCACTGCAGAACTCCACACAAATATGCCCTGAAACTGTACACCTCCATAACCTCCCTGTCTCACTGGAAAGTACCAATGCAGAACTCCACACAAATATGCCCTTAACCTGTACCTGTCCATAACCTCCCTCTCTCATTGGAACGTACCACTGCAGAACTCAACACAAATATCCCCTGAACCTGTAACCCTCCATAACCTCCCTGTCTCACTGGTTCGTACCAATGCAGAACTCCACACAAATATGCCCGTAACCTGTACCCCTCCATAACCTTTCTGTCTCACTGGAACGTCCCAACGCAGAACTCCACACAAATATGCCCTGAACCTGTACCCTTCATAACCTCCCTGTCTCACTGGAAAGTACCAATGCAGAACTCCACACAAATATGCCCTGAACCTGTACCCCTCCCTAACCTCCCTGTCTCACTGGAACGCACCAATGCCGAACTCCACTCAGATATACCCGAGAACCTGTACCCTGCATAACCTCCCTGTCTCACTGGATCGTACCATTGCAGAACTCCACACAAATATGCCCTTAACCTGTACCTGTCCATAACCTCCCTCTCTCATTGGAACGTACCACTGCAGAACTCAACACAAAAATCCCCAGAACCTGTACCCCTCCATAACCTCCCTGTCTCACTGGATCGTACCAATGCAGAACTCCACACAAATATGCCCGGAACCTGTACCCCTCCATAACCTCCCTGTCTCACTGGAACGTCCCAACGCAGAACTCCACACAAATATGCCCGGAACCTGTACCCCTCCATAACCTCCCTGTCTTAGTGGATCGTACCTATGCAGAACTCGACACAAATATGCCTTGAACCTGTACCCGTCCATAACGTCCCTGTCTCACTGGAACGTACCACTGCAGAACTCAACACAAATATGCCCTGAACCTGTACCCCTCCATAACCTCCCTGTCTCACTGGATCGTACCAATGCAGAACTCCACACAAATATGCCCTGAACCTGTACCCCTCCATAACCTCCCTGTCTCACTGGAACGTCCCAACGCAGAACTCCACACAAATATGCCCTGAACCTGTACCCTCCATAAACTCCCTGTCTCACTGGAACGTACCATTGCAGAACTCCACACAAATATGCCCTGAACCTGCACCCCTCCATAACTTCTCTGTCTCAGTGGAACGTACTAATGTAGAACTCCACACAAATATGCCCTGAACCTGTACCCCTCCCTAACCTCCCTGTCTCACTGGAACGCACCAATGCCGAACTCCACTCAGATATACCCGAGAACCTGTACCCTGCATAACCTCCCTGTCTCACTGGATCGTACCATTGCAGAACTCCACACAAATATGCCCTGAACCTGTACCCCTCCATAACTTCTCTGTCTCAGTGGAACGTACCAATGCAGAACTCCACACAAATATGCCCTGAACCTGTACCCCTCACTAACCTCCCTGTCTCACTGAAACGCACCAACGCCGAACTCCACTCAGATATACCCGAGAACCTGTACCCTGCATAACCTCCCTGTCTCACTGGAACGTACCATTGCAGAACACCACACAAATATGCCCTGAACCTGTACCCCTTCATAACCGCCCTGTCTCACTGGAACGTTCCAATGCAGAACTCCACACAAATATGCCCTGAACATGTACCCGTCCATAACCTCCCTGTCTCACTGGAACGTCCCACTGCAGAACTCCACACAAATATGCATTGAACCTGTACCCTCCATAACCTCCCTGTCTCACTGGAAAGTACCAATGCAGAACTCCACACAAATATGCCCTTAACCTGTACCTGTCCATAACCTCCCTCTCTCATTGGAACGTACCACTGCAGAACTCAACACAAATATCCCCTGAACCTGTAACCCTCCATAACCTCCCTGTCTCACTGGATCGTACCAATGCAGAACTCCACACAAATATGCCCTGAACCTGTACCCCTCCATAACCTTTCTGTCTCACTGGAACGTCCCAACGCAGAACTCCACACAAATATGCCCTGAACCTGTACCCTTCATAACCTCCCTGTCTCACTGGAAAGTACCAATGCAGAACTCCACACAAATATGCCCTGAACCTGTAGCCTCCATAACTTCCCTGTCTCACTGGATCGTACCTATGCAGAACTCGACACAAATATGCCTTGAACCTGTACCCGTCCATAACCTCCCTGTCTCACTGGAACGTACCACTGCAGAACTCAACACAAATATGCCCTGAACCTGTACCCCTCCATAACCTCCCTGTCTCACTGGATCGTACCAATGCAGAACTCCACACAAATATGCCCTGAACCTGTACCCTTCCATAACCTCCCTGTCTCACTGGATCGTACCAATGCAGAACACCACACAAATATGCCCTGAACCTGTAGCCTCCATAACTTCCCTGTCTCACTGGATCGTACCTATGCAGAACTCGACACAAATATGCCTTGAACCTGTACCCGTCCATAACCTCCCTGTCTCACTGGAACGTACCACTGCAGAACTCAACACAAATATGCCCTGAACCTGTACCCCTCCATAACCTCCCTGTCTCACTGGATCGTACCAATGCAGAACTCCACACAAATATGCCCTGAACCTGTACCCCTCCATAACCTCCCTGTCTCACTGGATCGTACCAATGCAGAACACCACACAAATATGCCCTGAACCTGTACCCCTCCATAACCTCCCTGTCTCACTGGAACGTCCCAACGCAGAACTCCACACAAATATGCCCTGAACCTGTACCCTCCATAAACTCCCTGTCTCACTGGAACGTACCATTGCAGAACTCCACACAAATATGCCCTGAACCTGCACCCCTCCATAACTTCTCTGTCTCAGTGGAACGTACTAATGTAGAACTCCACACAAATATGCCCTGAACCTGTACCCCTCCCTAACCTCCCTGTCTCACTGGAACGCACCAATGCCGAACTCCACTCAGATATACCCGAGAACCTGTACCCTGCATAAACTCCCTGTCTCACTGGATCGTACCATTGCAGAACTCCACACAAATATGCCCTTAACCTGTACCTGTCCATAACCTCCCTCTCTCATTGGAACGTACCACTGCAGAACTCAACACAAAAATCCCCTGAACCTGTACCCCTCCATAACCTCCCTGTCTCACTGGATCGTACCAATGCAGAACTCCACACAAATATGCCCGGAACCTGTACCCCTCCATAACCTCCCTGTCTCACTGGAACGTCCCAACGCAGAACTCCACACAAATATGCCCGGAACCTGTACCCCTCCATAACCTCCCTGTCTCACTGGAACGTAGCACTGCAGAACTCAACACAAATATGCCCTGAACCTTTACCCCTCCATAACCTCCCTGTCTTACTGGATCTTACCAATTCAGAACTCCACACAAATATGCCCTGAACCTGTACCCCTCCATAACCTCCCTGTTTCACGGGAACGTCCCAACGCAGAACTCCACACAAATATGCCCTGAACCTGTACCCTCCATAACCTCCCTGTCTCACTGGAACGTACCATTGCAGAACACCACACAAATATGGCCTGAACATGTACCCCTCCATAACTTCCCTGTCTCACTAGAACGTACCAATGCAGAACTCCACACAAATATGCCCTGAACCTGTACCCGTCCATAACCTCCCTGTCTCACTGGAACTTACCTATGCAGAACTCCACACAAATAGGCCCTGAACCTGTACCCTCCCTAACCTCCCTGTCTCACTGGAACGTACCATTGCAGAACACCACACAAATATGACTTGAACCTGTACCCGTCCATAACGTCCCTGTCTCACTGGAACGTACCACTGCAGAACTCAACACAAATATGCCCTGAACCTGTACCCTCCATAACCTCCCTGTCTCACTGGATCGTACCTATGCAGAACTCGACACAAATATGCCCTGAACCTGTACCCCTCCATAACCTCCCTGTCTCACTGGAACGTCCCAACGCAGAACTCCACACAAATATGCCCTGAACCTGTACCCTCCATAAACTCGCTGTCTCACTGGAACGTACCATTGCAGAACTCCACACAAATATGCCCTGAACCTGCACCCCTCCATAACTTCTCTGTCTCAGTGGAACGTACTAATGTAGAACTCCACACAAATATGCCCTGAACCTGTACCCCTCCCTAACCTCCCTGTCTCACTGGAACGCACCAATGCCGAACTCCACTCAGATATACCCGAGAACCTGTACCCTGCATAACCTCCCTGTCTCACTGGATCGTACCATTGCAGAACTCCACACAAATATGCCCTGAACCTGTACCCCTCCATAACTTCTATCTCAGTGGAACGTACCAATGCAGAACTCCACACAAATATGCCCTGAACCTGTACCCCTCACTAACCTCCCTGTCTCACTGAAACGCACCAATGCCGAACTCCACTCAGATATACCCGAGAACCTGTACCCTGCATAACCTCCCTGTCTCACTGGAACGTACCATTGCAGAACTCCACACAAATATGCATTGAACCTGTACCCTCCATAACCTCCCTGTCTCACTGGAAAGTACCAATGCAGAACTCCACACAAATATGCCCTTAACCTGTACCTGTCCATAACCTCCCTCTCTCATTGGAACGTACCACTGCAGAACTCAACACAAATATCCCCTGAACCTGTAACCCTCCATAACCTCCCTGTCTCACTGGATCGTACCAATGCAGAACTCCACACAAATATGCCCGGAACCTGTACCCCTCCATAACCTTTCTGTCTCACTGGAACGTCCCAACGCAGAACTCCACACAAATATGCCCTGAACCTGTACCCTTCATAACCTCCCTGTCTCACTGGAAAGTACCAATGCAGAACTCCACACAAATATGCCCTGAACCTGTAGCCTCCATAATTTCCCTGTCTCACTGGATCGTACCTATGCAGAACTCGACACAAATATGCCTTGAACCTGTACCCGTCCATAACCTCCCTGTCTCACTGGAACGTACCACTGCAGAACTCAACACAAATATGCCCTGAACCTGTACCCCTCCATAACCTCCCTGTCTCACTGGATCGTACCAATGCAGAACTCCACACAAATATGCCCTGAACCTGTACCCTTCCATAACCTCCCTGTCTCACTGGATCGTACCAATGCAGAACACCACACAAATATGCCCTGAACCTGTAGCCTCCATAACTTCCCTGTCTCACTGGATCGTACCTATGCAGAACTCGACACAAATATGCCTTGAACCTGTACCCGTCCATAACGTCCCTGTCTCACTGGAACGTACCACTGCAGAACTCAACACAAATATGCCCTGAACCTGTACCCCTCCATAACCTCCCTGTCTCACTGGATCGTACCAATGCAGAACTCCACACAAATATGCCCTGAACCTGTACCCCTCCATAACCTCCCTGTCTCACTGGATCGTACCAATGCAGAACACCACACAAATATGCCCTGAACCTGTACCCCTCCATAACCTCCCTGTCTCACTGGAACGTCCCAACGCAGAACTCCACACAAATATGCCCTGAACCTGTACCCTCCATAAACTCCCTGTCTCACTGGAACGTACCATTGCAGAACTCCACACAAATATGCCCTGAACCTGCACCCCTCCATAACTTCTCTGTCTCAGTGGAACGTACTAATGTAGAACTCCACACAAATATGCCCTGAACCTGTACCCCTCCCTAACCTCCCTGTCTCACTGGAACGCACCAATGCCGAACTCCACTCAGATATACCCGAGAACCTGTACCCTGCATAACCTCCCTGTCTCACTGGATCGTACCATTGCAGAACTCCACACAAATATGCCCTTAACCTGTACCTGTCCATAACCTCCCTCTCTCATTGGAACGTACCACTGCAGAACTCAACACAAAAATCCCCTGAACCTGTACCCCTCCATAACCTCCCTGTCTCACTGGATCGTACCAATGCAGAACTCCACACAAATATGCCCGGAACCTGTACCCCTCCATAACCTCCCTGTCTCACTGGAACGTCCCAACGCAGAACTCCACACAAATATGCCCGGAACCTGTACCCCTCCATAACCTCCCTGTCTCACTGGAACGTAGCACTGCAGAACTCAACACAAATATGCCCTGAACCTTTACCCCTCCATAACCTCCCTGTCTTACTGGATCTTACCAATTCAGAACTCCACACAAATATGCCCTGAACCTGTACCCCTCCATAACCTCCCTGTTTCACGGGAACGTCCCAACGCAGAACTCCACACAAATATGCCCTGAACCTGTACCCTCCATAACCTCCCTGTCTCACTGGAACGTAATTGCAGAACACCACACAAATATGGCCTGAACATGTACCCCTCCATAACTTCCCTGTCTCACTAGAACGTACCAATGCAGAACTCCACACAAATATGCCCTGAACCTGTACCCGTCCATAACCTCCCTGTCTCACTGGAACTTACCTATGCAGAACTCCACACAAATAGGCCCTGAACCTGTACCCTCCCTAACCTCCCTGTCTCACTGGAACGTACCATTGCAGAACACCACACAAATATGCCCTGTTCCTGTACCCCTCCATAACCTCCCTGTCTCACTGCAACGTACCAATGCAGAACTCCACACAAATATGCCCTGAATTTGTACCCTCCATAACCTCCCTGTCTCACTGCAACGTACCAATGCAGAACTCCACACAAATATGCCCTGAACCTGTACCCTCCATAACCTCCCTGTCTTACTGGTACGTTCTAATGCAGAACTCCACACAAATATGCCCTGAACCTGTACCCCTCCATAACCGCTTTGTCTCACTGGAACGTTCCAATGCAGAACTCCACACAAATATGCCCTGAACATGTACCCGTCCATAACCTCCCTGTCTCACGGGAACGTAGCACTGCAGAACTCAACACAAATATGCCCTGAACCTGTACCCCTCCATAACCTCCCTGTCTTACTGGATCGTACCAATTCAGAACTCCACACAAATATGCCCTGAACCTGTACCCCTCCATAACCTCCCTGTTTCACGGGAACGTCCCAACGCAGAACTCCACACAAATATGCCCTGAACCTGTACGCTCCATAACCTCCCTGTCTCACTGGAACGTACCATTGCAGAACACCACACAAATATGGCCTGAACATGTACCCCTCCATAACTTCCCTGTCTCACTGGAACGTACCAATGCAGAACACCAAACAAATATGCCCTGAACCTGTACCCGTCCATAACCTCCCTGTCTCACTGGAACTTACCTATGCAGAACTCAACACAAATATGCACTGAATCTGTACCCCTCCATAACCTCCCTGTCTCACTGTATCGTACCAATGCAGAACTCCATACAAATATGCCCTTAACCTGTACCTGTCCATAACCTCCCTCTCTCATTGGAACGTACCACTGCAGAACTCAACACAAATATCCCCTGAACCTGTACCCCTCCATAACCTCCCTGTCTCACTGGATCGTACCAATGCAGAACTCCACACAAATATGCCCGGAACCTGTACCCCTCCATAACCTCCCTGTCTCACTGGAACGTCCCAACGCAGAACTCCACACAAATATGCCCTGAACCTGTACCCTGCATAACCTCCCTGTCTCACTGGAACGTACCATTGCAGAACTCCACACAAATATGCCCTGAACCTGTACCCCTCCATAACTTCTCTGTCTCAGTGGAACGTACCAATGCAGAACTCCACACAAATATGCCCTAAACCTGTACCCCTCACTAACCTCCCTGTCTCACTGGAACGTACCATTGCAGAACTCCACACAAATATGCCCTAAACCTGTACCCCTCCATAACCTCCCTGTCTCACTGGATCGTACCAATGCAGAACACCACACAAATATGCCCTGAACCTGTACCCCTCCATAACCTCCCTGTCTCACTGGAACGTCCCAACGCAGAACTCCACACAAATATGCCCTGAACCTGTACCCTCCATAAACTCCCTGTCTCACTGGAACGTACCATTGCAGAACTCCACACAAATATGCCCTGAACCTGCACCCCTCCATAACTTCTCTGTCTCAGTGGAACGTACTAATGTAGAACTCCACACAAATATGCCCTGAACCTGTACCCCTCCCTAACCTCCCTGTCTCACTGGAACGCACCAATGCCGAACTCCACTCAGATATACCCGAGAACCTGTACCCTGCATAACCTCCCTGTCTCACTGGATCGTACCATTGCAGAACTCCACACAAATATGCCCTTAACCTGTACCTGTCCATAACCTCCCTCTCTCATTGGAACGTACCACTGCAGAACTCAACACAAAAATCCCCTGAACCTGTACCCCTCCATAACCTCCCTGTCTCACTGGATCGTACCAATGCAGAACTCCACACAAATATGCCCGGAACCTGTACCCCTCCATAACCTCCCTGTCTCACTGGAACGTCCCAACGCAGAACTCCACACAAATATGCCCGGAACCTGTACCCCTCCATAACCTCCCTGTCTCACTGGAACGTAGCACTGCAGAACTCAACACAAATATGCCCTGAACCTTTACCCCTCCATAACCTCCCTGTCTTACTGGATCTTACCAATTCAGAACTCCACACAAATATGCCCTGAACCTGTACCCCTCCATAACCTCCCTGTCTCACTGGAACGTCCCACTGCAGAACTCCACACAAATATGCATTGAACCTGTACCCTCCATAACCTCCCTGTCTCACTGGAAAGTACCAATGCAGAACTCTACACAAATATGCCCTGAACCTGTACCCATCCATAACCTCCCTGTCTCACGGGAACGTACCACTGCAGAACTCCACACAAATATGCCCTGAACCTGTACACCTCCATAACCTCCCTGTCTCACTGGAAAGTACCAATGCAGAACTCCACACAAATATGCCCTTAACCTGTACCTGTCCATAACCTCCCTCTCTCATTGGAACGTACCACTGCAGAACTCAACACAAATATCCCCTGAACCTGTAACCCTCCATAACCTCCCTGTCTCACTGGATCGTACCAATGCAGAACTCCACACAAATATGCCCGGAACCTGTACCCCTCCATAACCTTTCTGTCTCACTGGAACGTCCCAACGCAGAACTCCACACAAATATGCCCTGAACCTGTACCCTTCATAACCTCCCTGTCTCACTGGAAAGTACCAATGCAGAACTCCACACAAATATGCCCTGAACCTGTAGCCTCCATAACTTCCCTGTCTCACTGGAACGTACCTATGCAGAACTCGACACAAATATGCCTTGAACCTGTACCCGTCCATAACCTCCCTGTCTCACTGGAACGTACCACTGCAGAACTCAACACAAATATGCCCTGAACCTGTACCCCTCCATAACCTCCCTGTCTCACTGGATCGTACCAATGCAGAACTCCACACAAATACGCCCTGAACCTGTACCCTCCATAACCTCCCTGTCTCACTGGAAAGTACCAATGCAGAACTCTACACAAATATGCCCTGAACCTGTACCCATCCATAACCTCCCTGTCTCACGGGAACGTACCACTGCAGAACTCCACACAAATATGCCCTGAAACTGTACACCTCCATAACCTCCCTGTCTCACTGGAAAGTACCAATGCAGAACTCCACACAAATATGCCCTTAACCTGTACCTGTCCATAACCTCCCTCTCTCATTGGAACGTACCACTGCAGAACTCAACACAAATATCCCCTGAACCTGTAACCCTCCATAACCTCCCTGTCTCACTGGTTCGTACCAATGCAGAACTCCACACAAATATGCCCGTAACCTGTACCCCTCCATAACCTTTCTGTCTCACTGGAACGTCCCAACGCAGAACTCCACACAAATATGCCCTGAACCTGTACCCTTCATAACCTCCCTGTCTCACTGGAAAGTACCAATGCAGAACTCCACACAAATATGCCCTGAACCTGTACCCCTCCCTAACCTCCCTGTCTCACTGGAACGCACCAATGCCGAACTCCACTCAGATATACCCGAGAACCTGTACCCTGCATAACCTCCCTGTCTCACTGGATCGTACCATTGCAGAACTCCACACAAATATGCCCTTAACCTGTACCTGTCCATAACCTCCCTCTCTCATTGGAACGTACCACTGCAGAACTCAACACAAAAATCCCCAGAACCTGTACCCCTCCATAACCTCCCTGTCTCACTGGATCGTACCAATGCAGAACTCCACACAAATATGCCCGGAACCTGTACCCCTCCATAACCTCCCTGTCTCACTGGAACGTCCCAACGCAGAACTCCACACAAATATGCCCGGAACCTGTACCCCTCCATAACCTCCCTGTCTTAGTGGATCGTACCTATGCAGAACTCGACACAAATATGCCTTGAACCTGTACCCGTCCATAACGTCCCTGTCTCACTGGAACGTACCACTGCAGAACTCAACACAAATATGCCCTGAACCTGTACCCCTCCATAACCTCCCTGTCTCACTGGATCGTACCAATGCAGAACTCCACACAAATATGCCCTGAACCTGTACCCCTCCATAACCTCCCTGTCTCACTGGAACGTCCCAACGCAGAACTCCACACAAATATGCCCTGAACCTGTACCCTCCATAAACTCCCTGTCTCACTGGAACGTACCATTGCAGAACTCCACACAAATATGCCCTGAACCTGCACCCCTCCATAACTTCTCTGTCTCAGTGGAACGTACTAATGTAGAACTCCACACAAATATGCCCTGAACCTGTACCCCTCCCTAACCTCCCTGTCTCACTGGAACGCACCAATGCCGAACTCCACTCAGATATACCCGAGAACCTGTACCCTGCATAACCTCCCTGTCTCACTGGATCGTACCATTGCAGAACTCCACACAAATATGCCCTGAACCTGTACCCCTCCATAACTTCTCTGTCTCAGTGGAACGTACCAATGCAGAACTCCACACAAATATGCCCTGAACCTGTACCCCTCACTAACCTCCCTGTCTCACTGAAACGCACCAACGCCGAACTCCACTCAGATATACCCGAGAACCTGTACCCTGCATAACCTCCCTGTCTCACTGGAACGTACCATTGCAGAACACCACACAAATATGCCCTGAACCTGTACCCCTTCATAACCGCCCTGTCTCACTGGAACGTTCCAATGCAGAACTCCACACAAATATGCCCTGAACATGTACCCGTCCATAACCTCCCTGTCTCACTGGAACGTCCCACTGCAGAACTCCACACAAATATGCATTGAACCTGTACCCTCCATAACCTCCCTGTCTCACTGGAAAGTACCAATGCAGAACTCCACACAAATATGCCCTTAACCTGTACCTGTCCATAACCTCCCTCTCTCATTGGAACGTACCACTGCAGAACTCAACACAAATATCCCCTGAACCTGTAACCCTCCATAACCTCCCTGTCTCACTGGATCGTACCAATGCAGAACTCCACACAAATATGCCCTGAACCTGTACCCCTCCATAACCTTTCTGTCTCACTGGAACGTCCCAACGCAGAACTCCACACAAATATGCCCTGAACCTGTACCCTTCATAACCTCCCTGTCTCACTGGAAAGTACCAATGCAGAACTCCACACAAATATGCCCTGAACCTGTAGCCTCCATAACTTCCCTGTCTCACTGGATCGTACCTATGCAGAACTCGACACAAATATGCCTTGAACCTGTACCCGTCCATAACCTCCCTGTCTCACTGGAACGTACCACTGCAGAACTCAACACAAATATGCCCTGAACCTGTACCCCTCCATAACCTCCCTGTCTCACTGGATCGTACCAATGCAGAACTCCACACAAATATGCCCTGAACCTGTACCCTTCCATAACCTCCCTGTCTCACTGGATCGTACCAATGCAGAACACCACACAAATATGCCCTGAACCTGTAGCCTCCATAACTTCCCTGTCTCACTGGATCGTACCTATGCAGAACTCGACACAAATATGCCTTGAACCTGTACCCGTCCATAACCTCCCTGTCTCACTGGAACGTACCACTGCAGAACTCAACACAAATATGCCCTGAACCTGTACCCCTCCATAACCTCCCTGTCTCACTGGATCGTACCAATGCAGAACTCCACACAAATATGCCCTGAACCTGTACCCCTCCATAACCTCCCTGTCTCACTGGATCGTACCAATGCAGAACACCACACAAATATGCCCTGAACCTGTACCCCTCCATAACCTCCCTGTCTCACTGGAACGTCCCAACGCAGAACTCCACACAAATATGCCCTGAACCTGTACCCTCCATAAACTCCCTGTCTCACTGGAACGTACCATTGCAGAACTCCACACAAATATGCCCTGAACCTGCACCCCTCCATAACTTCTCTGTCTCAGTGGAACGTACTAATGTAGAACTCCACACAAATATGCCCTGAACCTGTACCCCTCCCTAACCTCCCTGTCTCACTGGAACGCACCAATGCCGAACTCCACTCAGATATACCCGAGAACCTGTACCCTGCATAAACTCCCTGTCTCACTGGATCGTACCATTGCAGAACTCCACACAAATATGCCCTTAACCTGTACCTGTCCATAACCTCCCTCTCTCATTGGAACGTACCACTGCAGAACTCAACACAAAAATCCCCTGAACCTGTACCCCTCCATAACCTCCCTGTCTCACTGGATCGTACCAATGCAGAACTCCACACAAATATGCCCGGAACCTGTACCCCTCCATAACCTCCCTTTCTCACTGGAACGTCCCAACGCAGAACTCCACACAAATATGCCCGGAACCTGTACCCCTCCATAACCTCCCTGTCTCACTGGAACGTAGCACTGCAGAACTCAACACAAATATGCCCTGAACCTTTACCCCTCCATAACCTCCCTGTCTTACTGGATCTTACCAATTCAGAACTCCACACAAATATGCCCTGAACCTGTACCCCTCCATAACCTCCCTGTTTCACGGGAACGTCCCAACGCAGAACTCCACACAAATATGCCCTGAACCTGTACCCTCCATAACCTCCCTGTCTCACTGGAACGTACCATTGCAGAACACCACACAAATATGGCCTGAACATGTACCCCTCCATAACTTCCCTGTCTCACTAGAACGTACCAATGCAGAACTCCACACAAATATGCCCTGAACCTGTACCCGTCCATAACCTCCCTGTCTCACTGGAACTTACCTATGCAGAACTCCACACAAATAGGCCCTGAACCTGTACCCTCCCTAACCTCCCTGTCTCACTGGAACGTACCATTGCAGAACACCACACAAATATGACTTGAACCTGTACCCGTCCATAACGTCCCTGTCTCACTGGAACGTACCACTGCAGAACTCAACACAAATATGCCCTGAACCTGTACCCTCCATAAACTCCCTGTCTCACTGGATCGTACCTATGCAGAACTCGACACAAATATGCCCTGAACCTGTACCCCTCCATAACCTCCCTGTCTCACTGGAACGTCCCAACGCAGAACTCCACACAAATATGCCCTGAACCTGTACCCTCCATAAACTCGCTGTCTCACTGGAACGTACCATTGCAGAACTCCACACAAATATGCCCTGAACCTGCACCCCTCCATAACTTCTCTGTCTCAGTGGAACGTACTAATGTAGAACTCCACACAAATATGCCCTGAACCTGTACCCCTCCCTAACCTCCCTGTCTCACTGGAACGCACCAATGCCGAACTCCACTCAGATATACCCGAGAACCTGTACCCTGCATAACCTCCCTGTCTCACTGGATCGTACCATTGCAGAACTCCACACAAATATGCCCTGAACCTGTACCCCTCCATAACTTCTATCTCAGTGGAACGTACCAATGCAGAACTCCACACAAATATGCCCTGAACCTGTACCCCTCACTAACCTCCCTGTCTCACTGAAACGCACCAATGCCGAACTCCACTCAGATATACCCGAGAACCTGTACCCTGCATAACCTCCCTGTCTCACTGGAACGTACCATTGCAGAACTCCACACAAATATGCATTGAACCTGTACCCTCCATAACCTCCCTGTCTCACTGGAAAGTACCAATGCAGAACTCCACACAAATATGCCCTTAACCTGTACCTGTCCATAACCTCCCTCTCTCATTGGAACGTACCACTGCAGAACTCAACACAAATATCCCCTGAACCTGTAACCCTCCATAACCTCCCTGTCTCACTGGATCGTACCAATGCAGAACTCCACACAAATATGCCCGGAACCTGTACCCCTCCATAACCTTTCTGTCTCACTGGAACGTCCCAACGCAGAACTCCACACAAATATGCCCTGAACCTGTACCCTTCATAACCTCCCTGTCTCACTGGAAAGTACCAATGCAGAACTCCACACAAATATGCCCTGAACCTGTAGCCTCCATAATTTCCCTGTCTCACTGGATCGTACCTATGCAGAACTCGACACAAATATGCCTTGAACCTGTACCCGTCCATAACCTCCCTGTCTCACTGGAACGTACCACTGCAGAACTCAACACAAATATGCCCTGAACCTGTACCCCTCCATAACCTCCCTGTCTCACTGGATCGTACCAATGCAGAACTCCACACAAATATGCCCTGAACCTGTACCCTTCCATAACCTCCCTGTCTCACTGGATCGTACCAATGCAGAACACCACACAAATATGCCCTGAACCTGTAGCCTCCATAACTTCCCTGTCTCACTGGATCGTACCTATGCAGAACTCGACACAAATATGCCTTGAACCTGTACCCGTCCATAACGTCCCTGTCTCACTGGAACGTACCACTGCAGAACTCAACACAAATATGCCCTGAACCTGTACCCCTCCATAACCTCCCTGTCTCACTGGATCGTACCAATGCAGAACTCCACACAAATATGCCCTGAACCTGTACCCCTCCATAACCTCCCTGTCTCACTGGATCGTACCAATGCAGAACACCACACAAATATGCCCTGAACCTGTACCCCTCCATAACCTCCCTGTCTCACTGGAACGTCCCAACGCAGAACTCCACACAAATATGCCCTGAACCTGTACCCTCCATAAACTCCCTGTCTCACTGGAACGTACCATTGCAGAACTCCACACAAATATGCCCTGAACCTGCACCCCTCCATAACTTCTCTGTCTCAGTGGAACGTACTAATGTAGAACTCCACACAAATATGCCCTGAACCTGTACCCCTCCCTAACCTCCCTGTCTCACTGGAACGCACCAATGCCGAACTCCACTCAGATATACCCGAGAACCTGTACCCTGCATAACCTCCCTGTCTCACTGGATCGTACCATTGCAGAACTCCACACAAATATGCCCTTAACCTGTACCTGTCCATAACCTCCCTCTCTCATTGGAACGTACCACTGCAGAACTCAACACAAAAATCCCCTGAACCTGTACCCCTCCATAACCTCCCTGTCTCACTGGATCGTACCAATGCAGAACTCCACACAAATATGCCCGGAACCTGTACCCCTCCATAACCTCCCTGTCTCACTGGAACGTCCCAACGCAGAACTCCACACAAATATGCCCGGAACCTGTACCCCTCCATAACCTCCCTGTCTCACTGGAACGTAGCACTGCAGAACTCAACACAAATATGCCCTGAACCTTTACCCCTCCATAACCTCCCTGTCTTACTGGATCTTACCAATTCAGAACTCCACACAAATATGCCCTGAACCTGTACCCCTCCATAACCTCCCTGTTTCACGGGAACGTCCCAACGCAGAACTCCACACAAATATGCCCTGAACCTGTACCCTCCATAACCTCCCTGTCTCACTGGAACGTAATTGCAGAACACCACACAAATATGGCCTGAACATGTACCCCTCCATAACTTCCCTGTCTCACTAGAACGTACCAATGCAGAACTCCACACAAATATGCCCTGAACCTGTACCCGTCCATAACCTCCCTGTCTCACTGGAACTTACCTATGCAGAACTCCACACAAATAGGCCCTGAACCTGTACCCTCCCTAACCTCCCTGTCTCACTGGAACGTACCATTGCAGAACACCACACAAATATGCCCTGTTCCTGTACCCCTCCATAACCTCCCTGTCTCACTGCAACGTACCAATGCAGAACTCCACACAAATATGCCCTGAATTTGTACCCTCCATAACCTCCCTGACTCACTGCAACGTACCAATGCAGAACTCCACACAAATATGCCCTGAACCTGTACCCTCCATAACCTCCCTGTCTTACTGGTACGTTCTAATGCAGAACTCCACACAAATATGCCCTGAACCTGTACCCCTCCATAACCGCTTTGTCTCACTGGAACGTTCCAATGCAGAACTCCACACAAATATGCCCTGAACATGTACCCGTCCATAACCTCCCTGTCTCACGGGAACGTAGCACTGCAGAACTCAACACAAATATGCCCTGAACCTGTACCCCTCCATAACCTCCCTGTCTTACTGGATCGTACCAATTCAGAACTCCACACAAATATGCCCTGAACCTGTACCCCTCCATAACCTCCCTGTTTCACGGGAACGTCCCAACGCAGAACTCCACACAAATATGCCCTGAACCTGTACGCTCCATAACCTCCCTGTCTCACTGGAACGTACCATTGCAGAACACCACACAAATATGGCCTGAACATGTACCCCTCCATAACTTCCCTGTCTCACTGGAACGTACCAATGCAGAACACCAAACAAATATGCCCTGAACCTGTACCCGTCCATAACCTCCCTGTCTCACTGGAACTTACCTATGCAGAACTCAACACAAATATGCACTGAATCTGTACCCCTCCATAACCTCCCTGTCTCACTGTATCGTACCAATGCAGAACTCCATACAAATATGCCCTTAACCTGTACCTGTCCATAACCTCCCTCTCTCATTGGAACGTACCACTGCAGAACTCAACACAAATATCCCCTGAACCTGTACCCCTCCATAACCTCCCTGTCTCACTGGATCGTACCAATGCAGAACTCCACACAAATATGCCCGGAACCTGTACCCCTCCATAACCTCCCTGTCTCACTGGAACGTCCCAACGCAGAACTCCACACAAATATGCCCTGAACCTGTACCCTGCATAACCTCCCTGTCTCACTGGAACGTACCATTGCAGAACTCCACACAAATATGCCCTGAACCTGTACCCCTCCATAACTTCTCTGTCTCAGTGGAACGTACCAATGCAGAACTCCACACAAATATGCCCTAAACCTGTACCCCTCACTAACCTCCCTGTCTCACTGGAACGTACCATTGCAGAACTCCACACAAATATGCCCTAAACCTGTACCCCTCCATAACCTCCCTGTCTCACTGGATCGTACCAATGCAGAACACCACACAAATATGCCCTGAACCTGTACCCCTCCATAACCTCCCTGTCTCACTGGAACGTCCCAACGCAGAACTCCACACAAATATGCCCTGAACCTATACCCTCCATAAACTCCCTGTCTCACTGGAACGTACCATTGCAGAACTCCACACAAATATGCCCTGAACCTGCACCCCTCCATAACTTCTCTGTCTCAGTGGAACGTACTAATGTAGAACTCCACACAAATATGCCCTGAACCTGTACCCCTCCCTAACCTCCCTGTCTCACTGGAACGCACCAATGCCGAACTCCACTCAGATATACCCGAGAACCTGTACCCTGCATAACCTCCCTGTCTCACTGGATCGTACCATTGCAGAACTCCACACAAATATGCCCTTAACCTGTACCTGTCCATAACCTCCCTCTCTCATTGGAACGTACCACTGCAGAACTCAACACAAAAATCCCCTGAACCTGTACCCCTCCATAACCTCCCTGTCTCACTGGATCGTACCAATGCAGAACTCCACACAAATATGCCCGGAACCTGTACCCCTCCATAACCTCCCTGTCTCACTGGAACGTCCCAACGCAGAACTCCACACAAATATGCCCGGAACCTGTACCCCTCCATAACCTCCCTGTCTCACTGGAACGTAGCACTGCAGAACTCAACACAAATATGCCCTGAACCTTTACCCCTCCATAACCTCCCTGTCTTACTGGATCTTACCAATTCAGAACTCCACACAAATATGCCCTGAACCTGTACCCCTCCATAACCTCCCTGTTTCACGGGAACGTCCCAACGCAGAACTCCACACAAATATGCCCTGAACCTGTACCCTCCATAACCTCCCTGTCTCACTGGAAGGTAATTGCAGAACACCACACAAATATGGCCTGAACATGTACCCCTCCATAACTTCCCTGTCTCACTAGAACGTACCAATGCAGAACTCCACACAAATATGCCCTGAACCTGTACCCGTCCATAACCTCCCTGTCTCACTGGAACTTACCTATGCAGAACTCCACACAAATAGGCCCTGAACCTGTACCCTCCCTAACCTCCCTGTCTCACTGGAACGTACCATTGCAGAACACCACACAAATATGCCCTGTTCCTGTACCCCTCCATAACCTCCCTGTCTCACTGCAACGTACCAATGCAGAACTCCACACAAATATGCCCTGAATTTGTACCCTCCATAACCTCCCTGTCTCACTGCAACGTACCAATGCAGAACTCCACACAAATATGCCCTGAACCTGTACCCTCCATAACCTCCCTGTCTTACTGGTACGTTCTAATGCAGAACTCCACACAAATATGCCCTGAACCTGTACCCCTCCATAACCGCTTTGTCTCACTGGAACGTTCCAATGCAGAACTCCACACAAATATGCCCTGAACATGTACCCGTCCATAACCTCCCTGTCTCACGGGAACGTAGCACTGCAGAACTCAACACAAATATGCCCTGAAACTGTACCCCTCCATAACCTCCCTGTCTTACTGGATCGTACCAATTCAGAACTCCACACAAATATGCCCTGAACCTGTACCCCTCCATAACCTCCCTGTTTCACGGGAACGTCCCAACGCAGAACTCCACACAAATATGCCCTGAACCTGTACGCTCCATAACCTCCCTGTCTCACTGGAACGTACCATTGCAGAACACCACACAAATATGGCCTGAACATGTACCCCTCCATAACTTCCCTGTCTCACTGGAACGTACCAATGCAGAACACCAAACAAATATGCCCTGAACCTGTACCCGTCCATAACCTCCCTGTCTCACTGGAACTTACCTATGCAGAACTCAACACAAATATGCCCTGAATCTGTACCCCTCCATAACCTCCCTGTCTCACTGTATCGTACCAATGCAGAACTCCATACAAATATGCCCTTAACCTGTACCTGTCCATAACCTCCCTCTCTCATTGGAACGTACCACTGCAGAACTCAACACAAATATCCCCTGAACCTGTACCCCTCCATAACCTCCCTGTCTCACTGGATCGTACCAATGCAGAACTCCACACAAATATGCCCGGAACCTGTACCCCTCCATAACCTCCCTGTCTCACTGGAACGTCCCAACGCAGAACTCCACACAAATATGCCCTGAACCTGTACCCTTCATAACCTCCCTGTCTCACTGGAAAGTACCAATGCAGAACTCCACACAAATATGCCCTGAACCTGTAGCCTCCATAACTTCCCTGTCTCACTGGATCGTACCAATGCAGAACTCGACACAAATATGCCTTGAACCTGTACCCGTCCATAACCTCCCTGTCTCACTGGAACGTACCACTGCAGAACTCAACACAAATATGCCCTGAACCTGTACCCCTCCATAACCTCCCTGTCTCACTGGATCGTACCATTGCAGAACTCCACACAAATATGCCCTGAACCTGTACCCCTCCATACCTTCTCTGTCTCAGTGGAACGTACCAATGTAGAACTCCACACAAATATGCCCTGAACCTGTACCACTCCCTAACCTCCCTGTCTCACTGGAACGCACCAATGCCGAACTCCACTCAGATATACCCGAGAACCTGTACGCTGCATAACCTCCCTGTCTCACTGGAACGTACCATTGCAGAACTCCACACAAATATGCCCTGAACCTGTACCCCTCCATAACTTCTCTGTCTCAGTGGAACGTACCAATGCAGAACTCCACACAAATATGCCCTAAACCTGTACCCCTCACTAACCTCCCTGTCTCACTGGAACGTACCATTGCAGAACTCCACACAAATATGCCCTGAACCTGTACCCCTCCATAACTTCTCTGTCTCAGTGGAACGTACCAATGCAGAACTCCACACAAATATGCCCTAAACCTGTACCCCTCACTAACCTCCCTGTCTCACTGGAACGCACCAATGCCGAACTCCACTCAGATATACCCGAGAACCTGTACCCTGCATAACCTCCCTGTCTCTCTGGAACGTACCATTGCAGAACACCAAACAAATATGCCCTGAACCTGTACCCCTCCATAACTTCTCTGTCTCAGTGGAACGTACCAATGCAGAACTCCACACAAATATGCCCTAAACCTGTACCCCTCACTAACCTCCCTGTCTCACTGGAACGTACCATTGCAGAACTCCACACAAATATGCCCTGAACCTGTACCCCTCCATAACTTCTCTGTCTCAGTGGAACGTACCAATGCAGAACTCCACACAAATATGCCCTAAACCTGTACCCCTCACTAACCTCCCTGTCTCACTGGAACGCACCAATGCCGAACTCCACTCAGATATACCCGAGAACCTGTACCCTGCATAACCTCCCTGTCTCTCTGGAACGTACCATTGCAGAACACCAAACAAATATGCCCTGAACCTGTACCCCTTCATGACCGCCCTGTCTCACTGGAACGTTCCAATGCAGAACTCCACACAAATATGCCCTGAACATGTACCCGTCCATAACCTCCCTGTCTCACTGGAACGTCCCACTGCAGAACTCCACACAAATATGCATTGAACCTGTACCCTCCATAACCTCCCTGTCTCACTGGAAAGTACCAATGCAGAACTCTACACAAATATGCCCTGAACCTGTACACATCCATAACCTCCCTGTCTCACGGGAACGTAGCACTGCAGAACTCAACACAAATATGCCCTGAACCTGTACCCCTCCATAACCTCCCTGTCTTACTGGATCGTACCAATTCAGAACTCCACACAAATATGCACTGAACCTGTACCCCTCCATAACCTCCCTGTTTCACGGGAACGTCCCAACGCAGAACTCCACACAAATATGCCCTGAACCTGTACGCTCCATAACCTCCCTGTCTCACTGGAACGTACCATTGCAGAACACCACACAAATATGGCCTGAACATGTACCCTCCATAACTTCCCTGTCTCACTGGAACGTACCAATGCAGAACTCCACACAAATATGCCCTGAACCTGTACCCGTCCATAACCTCCCTGTCTCACTGGAACTTACCTATGCAGAACACCACACAAATATGCCCTGAACCTGTACCCTCCATAACCTCTCTGTCTCACTGGAACGTACCATTGCAGAACACCACACAAATATGCCCTGTTCCTGTACCCCTCCATAACCTCCCTGTCTCTAGGCAACGTACCAATGCAGAACTCCACACAAATATGCCCTGAATTTGTACCCTCCATAACCTCCCTGTCTCACTGCAACGTACCAATGCAGAACTCCACACAAATATGCCCTGAACCTGTACCCCTCCATAACCGCTTTGTCTCACTGGAGCGTTCAACTGCAGAACTCCACACAAATATGCCCTGAACATTTACCGATCCATAACCTCCCTGTCTCACTGGAACGTCCCACTGCAGAACTCCACACAAATATGCATTGAACCTGTACCCTCCATAACCTCCCTGTCTCACTGGAAAGTACCAATGCAGAACTCCACACAAATATGCCCTTAACCTGTACCTGTCCATAACCTCCCTCTCTCATTGGAACGTACCACTGCAGAACTCAACACAAATATCCCCTGAACCTGTACCCCTCCATAACCTCCCTGTCTCACTGGATCGTACCAATGCAGAACTCCACACAAATATGCCCGGAACCTGTACCCCTCCATAACCTTTCTGTCTCACTGGAACGTCCCAACGCAGAACTCCACACAAATATGCCCTGAACCTGTACCCTTCATAACCTCCCTGTCTCACTGGAAAGTACCAATGCAGAACTCCACACAAATATGCCCTGAACCTGTAGCCTCCATAACTTCCCTGTCTCACTGGATCGTACCTATGCAGAACTCAACACAAATATGCCCTGAACCTGTACCCCTCCATAACCTCCCTGTCTCACTGGATCGTTCCAATGCAGAACTCCACACAAATATGCCCTGAACATGTACCCGTCCATAACCTCCCTGTCTCACTGGAACGTCCCACTGCAGAACTCCACACAAATATGCATTGAACCTGTACCCTCCATAACCTCCCTGTCTCACTGGAAAGTACCAATGCAGAACTCTACACAAATATGCCCTGAACCTGTACCCATCCATAACCTCCCTGTCTCACTGGATCGTACCAATGCAGAACTCCACACAAATATGCCCTTAACCTGTACCTGTCCATAACCTCCCTCTCTCATTGGAACGTACCACTGCAGAACTCAACACAAAAATCCCCTGAACCTGTACCCCTCCATAACCTCCCTGTCTCACTGGATCGTACCAATGCAGAACTCCACACAAATATGCCCGGAACCTGTACCCCTCCATAACCTCCCTGTCTCACTGGAACGTCCCAACGCAGAACTCCACACAAATATGCCCTGAACCTGTACCCTTCATAACCTCCCTGTCTCACTGGAACGTACCATTGCAGAACACCACACAAATATGGCCTGAACATGTACCCTCCATAACTTCCCTGTCTCACTGGAACGTACCAATGCAGAACTCCACACAAATATGCCCTGAACCTGTACCCGTCCATAACCTCCCTGTCTCACTGGAACTTACCTATGCAGAACACCACACAAATATGCCCTGAACCTGTACCCTCCATAACCTCTCTGTCTCACTGGAACGTACCATTGCAGAACACCACACAAATATGCCCTGTTCCTGTACCCCTCCATAACCTCCCTGTCTCACAGCAACGTACCAATGCAGAACTCCACACAAATATGCCCTGAATTTGTACCCTCCATAACCTCCCTGTCTCACTGCAACGTACCAATGCAGAACTCCACACAAATATGCCCTGAACCTGTACCCTCCATAACCTCCCTGTCTTACTGGTACGTTCTAATGCAGAACTCCACACAAATATGCCCTGAACCTGTACCCCTCCATAACCGCTTTGTCTCACTGGAGCGTTCAACTGCAGAACTCCACACAAATATGCCCTGAACATTTACCGGTCCATAACCTCCCTGTCTCACTGGAACGTCCCACTGCAGAACTCCACACAAATATGCATTGAACCTGTACCCTCCATAACCTCCCTGTCTCACTGGAAAGTACCAATGCAGAACTCCACACAAATATGCCCTTAACCTGTACCTGTCCATAACCTCCCTCTCTCATTGGAACGTACCACTGCAGAACTCAACACAAATATCCCCTGAACCTGTACCCCTCCATAACCTCCCTGTCTCACTGGATCGTACCAATGCAGAACTCCACACAAATATGCCCGGAACCTGTACCCCTCCATAACCTTTCTGTCTCACTGGAACGTCCCAACGCAGAACTCCACACAAATATGCCCTGAACCTGTACCCTTCATAACCTCCCTGTCTCACTGGAAAGTACCAATGCAGAACTCCACACAAATATGCCCTGAACCTGTAGCCTCCATAACTTCCCTGTCTCACTGGATCGTACCTATGCAGAACTCAACACAAATATGCCCTGAACCTGTACCCCTCCATAACCTCCCTGTCTCACTGGATCGTTCCAATGCAGAACTCCACACAAATATGCCCTGAACATGTACCCGTCCATAACCTCCCTGTCTCACTGGAACGTCCCACTGCAGAACTCCACACAAATATGCATTGAACCTGTACCCTCCATAACCTCCCTGTCTCACTGGAAATTACCAATGCAGAACTCTACACAAATATGCCCTGAACCTGTACCCATCCATAACCTCCCTGTCTCACGGGAACGTACCACTGCAGAACTCAACACAAATATGCCCTGAACCTGTACCCCTGCATAACCTCCCTGTCTCACTGGATCGTACCAATGCAGAACTCCACACAAATATGCCCTTAACCTGTACCTGTCCATAACCTCCCTCTCTCATTGGAACGTACCACTGCAGAACTCAACACAAAAATCCCCTGAACCTGTACCCCTCCATAACCTCCCTGTCTCACTGGATCGTACCAATGCAGAACTCCACACAAATATGCCCGGAACCTGTACCCCTCCATAACCTCCCTGTCTCACTGGAACGTCCCAACGCAGAACTCCACACAAATATGCCCTGAACCTGTACCCTTCATAAACTCCCTGTCTCACTGGAAAGTACCAATGCAGAACTCCACACAAATATGCCCTGAACCTGTACCCTCCATAACTTCCCTGTCTCACTGGATCGTACCAATGCAGAACTCGACACAAATATGCCTTGAACCTGTACCCGTCCATAACCTCCCTGTCTCGCTGGAACGTACCACTGCAGAACTCAACACAAATATGCCCTGAACCTGTACGCCTCCATAACCTCCCTGTCTCACTGGATCGTACCAATGCAGAACTCCACACAAATATGCCCTGAACCTGTACCCCTCCATAACCTCCCTGTCTCACTGGATCATACCAATGCAGAACACCACACAAATATGCCCTGAACCTGTACCCCTCCATAACCTCCCTGTCTCACTGGAACGTCCCAACGCAGAACTCCACACAAATATGCCCTGAACCTGTACCCTCCATAAACTCCCTGTCTCTCTGCAACGTACCATTGCGGAACTCCACACAAATATGCCCTGAACCTGTACCCCTCCATAACTTCTCTGTCTCAGTGGAACGTACCAATGTAGAACTCCACACAAATATGCCCTGAACCTGTACCCCTCCCTAACCTCCCTGTCTCACTGGAACGCACCAATGCCGAACTCCACTCAGATATACCCGAGAACCTGTACCCTACATAACCTCCCTGTCTCACTGGAACGTACCATTGCAGAACTCCACACAAATATGCCCTGAACCTGTACCCCTCCATAACTTCTCTGTCTCAGTGGAACGTACCAATGCAGAACTCCACACAAATATGCCCTAAACCTGTACCCCTCACTAACCTCCCTATCTCACTGGAACGCACCAATGCCGAACTCCACTCAGATATACCCGAGAACCTGTACCCTGCATAACCTCCCTGTCTCACTGGAACGTACAATTGCAGAACACCACAGAAATATGCCCTGAACCTGTACCCCTTCATAACCGCCCTGTCTCACTGGAACGTTCCAATGCAGAACTCCACACAAATATGCCCTGAACATGTACGCTCCATAACCTCCCTTTCTCACTGGAACGTACCATTGCAGAACACCACACAAATATGGCCTGAACATGTACCCTCCATAACTTCCCTGTCTCACTGGAACGTACCATTGCAGAACACCACACAAATATGGCCTGAACATGTACCCTCCATAACTTCCCTGTCTCACTGGAAAGTACCAATGCAGAACTCTACACAAATATGCCCTGAACCTGTACACATCCATAACCTCCCTGTCTCACTGGAACGTCCCACTGCAGAACTCCACACAAATATGCACTGAACCTGTACCCCTCCATAACCTCCCTGTTTCACGGGAACGTCCCAACGCAGAACTCCACACAAATATGCCCTGAACCTGTACGCTCCATAACCTCCCTGTCTCACTGGAACGTACCATTGCAGAACACCACACAAATATGGCCTGAACATGTACCCTCCATAACTTCCCTGTCTCACTGGAACGTACCAATGCAGAACTCCACACAAATATGCCCTGAACCTGTACCCGTCCATAACCTCCCTGTCTCACTGGAACTTACCTATGCAGAAACTCACACAAATATGCCCTGAACCTGTACCCTCCATAACCTGCCTGTCTCACTGGAACGTACCATTGCAGGACACCACACAAATATGCCCTGTTCCTGTACCCCTCCATACATCCCTGTCTCACTGCAACGTACCAATGCAGAACTCCACACAAATATGCCCTGAATTTGTACCCTCCATAACCTCCCTGTCTCACTGCAACGTACCAATGCAGAACTCCACACAAATATGCCCTGAACCTGTACCCTCCATAACCTCCCTGTCTTACTGGTAAGTTCTAATGCAGAACTCCACACAAATATGCCCTGGACCTGTACCCCTCCATAACCGCTTTGTCTCACTGGAACGTTCAACTGCAGAACTCCACACAAATATGCCCTGAACATGTACCGGTCCATAACATCCCTGTCTCACTGGATCGTACCAATGCAGAACTCCACACAAATATGCACTGAACCTGTACCCTTCCATAACCTCCCTGTTTCACGGGAACGTCCCAACGCAGAACTCCACACAAATATGCCCTGAACCTGTACGCTCCATAACCTCCCTGTCTCACTGGAACGTACCATTGCAGAACACCACACAAATATGGCCTGAACATGTACCCTCCATAACTTCCCTGTCTCACTGGAACGTACCAATGCAGAACTCCACACAAATATGCCCTGAACCTGCACCCGTCCATAACCTCCCTGTCTCACTGGAACTTACCTATGCAGAACCTCACACAAATATGCCCTGAACCAGTACCCTCCATAACCTCCCTGTCTCACTGGAAATTACCAATGCAGAACTCTACACAAATATGCCCTGAACCTGTACCCATCCATAACCTCCCTGTCTCACGGGAACGTACCACTGCAGAACTCAACACAAATATGCCCTGAACCTGTACCCCTGCATAACCTCCCTGTCTCACTGGATCGTACCAATGCAGAACTCCACACAAATATGCCCTTAACCTGTACCTGTCCATAACCTCCCTCTCTCATTGGAACGTACCACTGCAGAACTCAACACAAAAATCCCCTGAACCTGTACCCCTCCATAACCTCCCTGTCTCACTGGATCGTACCAATGCAGAACTCCACACAAATATGCCCGGAACCTGTACCCCTCCATAACCTCCCTGTCTCACTGGAACGTCCCAACGCAGAACTCCACACAAATATGCCCTGAACCTGTACCCTTCATAAACTCCCTGTCTCACTGGAAAGTACCAATGCAGAACTCCACACAAATATGCCCTGAACCTGTACCCTCCATAACTTCCCTGTCTCACTGGATCGTACCAATGCAGAACTCGACACAAATATGCCTTGAACCTGTACCCGTCCATAACCTCCCTGTCTCGCTGGAACGTACCACTGCAGAACTCAACACAAATATGCCCTGAACCTGTACGCCTCCATAACCTCCCTGTCTCACTGGATCGTACCAATGCAGAACTCCACACAAATATGCCCTGAACCTGTACCCCTCCATAACCTCCCTGTCTCACTGGATCATACCAATGCAGAACACCACACAAATATGCCCTGAACCTGTACCCCTCCATAACCTCCCTGTCTCACTGGAACGTCCCAACGCAGAACTCCACACAAATATGCCCTGAACCTGTACCCTCCATAAACTCCCTGTCTCTCTGCAACGTACCATTGCGGAACTCCACACAAATATGCCCTGAACCTGTACCCCTCCATAACTTCTCTGTCTCAGTGGAACGTACCAATGTAGAACTCCACACAAATATGCCCTGAACCTGTACCCCTCCCTAACCTCCCTGTCTCACTGGAACGCACCAATGCCGAACTCCACTCAGATATACCCGAGAACCTGTACCCTACATAACCTCCCTGTCTCACTGGAACGTACCATTGCAGAACTCCACACAAATATGCCCTGAACCTGTACCCCTCCATAACTTCTCTGTCTCAGTGGAACGTACCAATGCAGAACTCCACACAAATATGCCCTAAACCTGTACCCCTCACTAACCTCCCTATCTCACTGGAACGCACCAATGCCGAACTCCACTCAGATATACCCGAGAACCTGTACCCTGCATAACCTCCCTGTCTCACTGGAACGTACAATTGCAGAACACCACAGAAATATGCCCTGAACCTGTACCCCTTCATAACCGCCCTGTCTCACTGGAACGTTCCAATGCAGAACTCCACACAAATATGCCCTGAACATGTACGCTCCATAACCTCCCTGTCTCACTGGAACGTACCATTGCAGAACACCACACAAATATGGCCTGAACATGTACCCTCCATAACTTCCCTGTCTCACTGGAACGTACCATTGCAGAACACCACACAAATATGGCCTGAACATGTACCCTCCATAACTTCCCTGTCTCACTGGAAAGTACCAATGCAGAACTCTACACAAATATGCCCTGAACCTGTACACATCCATAACCTCCCTGTCTCACTGGAACGTCCCACTGCAGAACTCCACACAAATATGCACTGAACCTGTACCCCTCCATAACCTCCCTGTTTCACGGGAACGTCCCAACGCAGAACTCCACACAAATATGCCCTGAACCTGTACGCTCCATAACCTCCCTGTCTCACTGGAACGTACCATTGCAGAACACCACACAAATATGGCCTGAACATGTACCCTCCATAACTTCCCTGTCTCACTGGAACGTACCAATGCAGAACTCCACACAAATATGCCCTGAACCTGTACCCGTCCATAACCTCCCTGTCTCACTGGAACTTACCTATGCAGAAACTCACACAAATATGCCCTGAACCTGTACCCTCCATAACCTGCCTGTCTCACTGGAACGTACCATTGCAGGACACCACACAAATATGCCCTGTTCCTGTACCCCTCCATACCTCCCTGTCTCACTGCAACGTACCAATGCAGAACTCCACACAAATATGCCCTGAATTTGTACCCTCCATAACCTCCCTGTCTCACTGCAACGTACCAATGCAGAACTCCACACAAATATGCCCTGAACCTGTACCCTCCATAACCTCCCTGTCTTACTGGTAAGTTCTAATGCAGAACTCCACACAAATATGCCCTGAACCTGTACCCCTCCATAACCGCTTTGTCTCACTGGAACGTTCAACTGCAGAACTCCACACAAATATGCCCTGAACATGTACCGGTCCATAACATCCCTGTCTCACTGGATCGTACCAATGCAGAACTCCACACAAATATGCACTGAACCTGTACCCTTCCATAACCTCCCTGTTTCACGGGAACGTCCCAACGCAGAACTCCACACAAATATGCCCTGAACCTGTACGCTCCATAACCTCCCTGTCTCACTGGAACGTACCATTGCAGAACACCACACAAATATGGCCTGAACATGTACCCTCCATAACTTCCCTGTCTCACTGGAACGTACCAATGCAGAACTCCACACAAATATGCCCTGAACCTGCACCCGTCCATAACCTCCCTGTCTCACTGGAACTTACCTATGCAGAACCTCACACAAATATGCCCTGAACCAGTACCCTCCATAACCTCCCTGTCTCACTGGAACGTACCATTGCAGAACACCACACAAATATGCCCTGTTCCTGTACCCCTCCATACCTCCCTGTCTCACTGCAACGTACCAATGCAGAACTCCACACAAATATGCCCTGAATTTGTACCCTCCATAACCTCCCTGTCTCACTGCAACGTACCAATGCAGAACTCCACACAAATATGCCCTGAACCTGTACCCTCCATAACCTCGCTGTCTTACTGGTACGTTCTAATGCAGAACTCCACACAAATATGCCCTGAACCTGTACCCCTCCATAACCGCTTTGTCTCACTGGAACGTTCAACTGCAGAACTCCACACAAATATGCCCTGAACATGTACCGGTCCATAACCTCCCTGTCTCACTGGAACGTCCCACTGCAGAACTCCACACAAATATGCATTGAACCTGTACCCTCCAAAACCTCCCTGTCTCACTGGAAAGTACCAATGCAGAACTCCACACAAATATGCCCTTAACCTGTACCTGTCCATAACCTCCCTCTCTCATTGGAACGTACCACTGCAGAACTCAACACAAATATCCCCTAAACCTGTACCCCTCCATAACCTCCCTGTCTCACTGGATCGTACCAATGCAGAACTCCACACAAATATGCCCGGAACCTCTACCCCTCCATAACTTTTCTGTCTCACTGGAACGTCCCAACGCAGAACTCCACACAAATATGCCCTAAACCTGTACCCTTCATAACCTCCCTGTCTCACTGGAAAGTACCAATGCAGAACTCCACACAAATATGCCCTGAACCTGTAGCCTCCATAACTTCCCTGTCTCACTGGATCGTACCTATGCAGAACTCGACACAAATATGCCTTGAACCTGTACCCGTCCATAACCTCCCTGTCTCACTGGAACGTACCACTGCAGAACTCAACACAAATATGCCCTGAACCTGTACCCCTCCATAACCTCCCTGTCTCACTGGATCGTACCAATGCAGAACTCCACACAAATATGCCCTGAACCTGTACCCCTCCATAACCTCCCTGTCTCACTGGATCGTACCAATGCAGAACACCACACAAATATGCCCTGAACCTGTACCCCTCCATAACCTCCCTGTCTCACTGGAACGTCCCAACGCAGAACTCCACACAAATATGCCCTGAACCTGTACCCTCCATAAACTCCCTGTCTCACTGGAACGTACCATTGCAGAACTCCACACAAATATGCCCTGAACCTGCACCCCTACATAACTTCTCTGTCTCAGTGGAACGTACTAATGTAGAACTCCACACAAATATGCCCTGAACCTGTACCCCTCCCTAACCTCCCTGTCTCACTGGAACGCACCAATGCCGAACTCCACTCAGATATACCCGAGAACCTGTACCCTGCATAACCTCCCTGTCTCACTGGATCGTACCATTGCAGAACTCCACACAAATATGCCCTGAACCTGTACCCCTCCATAACCTCCCTGTCTCACTGGAACGTCCCAACGCAGAACTCCACACAAATATGCCCTGAACCTGTACCCCTCCATAACCTCCCTGTCTCACTGGAACTTCCCAACGCAGAACTCCACACAAATATGCCCTGAACATGTACCCGTCCATAACTTCCCTGTCTCACTGGAACGTACCAATGCAGAACTCCACACAAATATGCCCTGAACCTGTACCCGTCCATAACCTCCCTGTCTCACTGGAACTTACCTATGCAGAACGTCACACAAATATGCCCTGAACCTGTACCCTCCATAACCTGCCTGTCTCACTGGAACGTACCATTGCAGAACACCACACAAATATGCCCTGTTCCTGTACCCCTCCATACCTCCCTGTCTCACTGCAACGTACCAATGCAGAACTCCACACAAATATGCCCTGAATTTGTACCCTCCATAACCTCCCTGTCTCACTGGAACGTACCATTGCAGAACTCCACACAAATATGCCCTGAACCTGTACCCCTCCATAACTTCTCTGTCTCAGTGGAACGTACCAATGTAGAACTCCACACAAATATGCCCTGAACCTGTACCCCTCCCTAACCTCCGTGTCTCACTGGAACGCACCAATGCCGAACTCCACTCAGATATACCCGAGAACCTGTACCCTGCATAACCTCCCTGTCTCACTGGAACGTACCATTGCAGAACTCCAAACAAATATGCCCTGAACCTGTACCCCTCCATAACTTCTCTGTCTCAGTGGAACGTACCAATGCAGAACTCCACACAAATATGCCCTAAACCTGTACCCCTCACTAACCTCCCTGTCTCACTGGAACGCACCAATGCCGAACTCCACTCAGATATACCCGAGAACCTGTACCCTGCATAACCTCCCTGTCTCACTGGAACGTACCATTGCAGAACACCACACAAATATGCCCTGAACCTGTACCTCTTCATAACCGCCCTGTCTCACTGGAACGTTCCAATGCAGAACTCCACACAAATATGCCCTGACCATGTACCCGTCCATAACCTCCCTGTCTCACTGGAAAGTACCAATGCAGAACTCTACACAAATATGCCCTGAACCTGTACCCATCCATAACCTCCCTGTCTCACGGGAACGTACCACTGCAGAACTCAACACAAATATGCCCTGAACCTGTACCCCTCCATAACCTCCCTGTCTCACTGGATCGTACCAATGCAGAACTCCACACAAATATGCCCTGAACCTGTACCCTCCATAACCTGCCTGTCTCACTGGAACGTACCATTGCAGAACACCACACAAATATGCCCTGAACCTGTATCCCTCCATAACCTCCCTGTCTCACTGGAATGTACCAATGCAGAACTCCACACAAATATGTCCTGAAACTGTACCCGTCCATAACCTCCCTGTCTCACTGGAAGGTACCACTGCAGAACTCCACACAAATATGCCCTGAACCTGTACCCTCCATAAACTCCCTGTCTCACTGGAACGTACCATTGCAGAACTCCACACAAATATGCCCTGAACCTGTACCCCTCCATAACTTCTCTGTCTCAGTGGAATGTACCAATGTAGAACTCCACACAAATATGCCCTGAACCTGTACCCCTCCCTAACCTCCCTGTCTCACTGGAACGCACCAATGCCGAACTCCACTCAGATATACCCGAGAACCTGTACCCTGCATAACCTCCCTGTCTCACTGGAACGTACCATTGCAGAACTCCACACAAATATGCCCTGAACCTGTACCCCTCCATAACTTCTCTGTCTCAGTGGAACGTACCAATGCAGAACTCCACACAAATATGCCCTAAACCTGTACCCCTCACTAACCTCGCTGTCTCACTGGAACGCACCAATGCCGAACTCCACTCAGATATACCCGAGAACCTGTACCCTGCATAACCTCCCTGTCTCACTGGAACGTCCCACTGCAGAACTCCACACAAATATGCATTGAACCTGTATCCTCCATAACCTCCCTGTCTCACTGGAAAGTACCAATGCAGAACTCTACACAAATATGCCCTGAACCTGTACCCATCCATAACCTCCCTGTCTCACGGGAACGTACCACTGCAGAACTCAACACAAATATGCCCTGAACCTGTACCCCTCCATAACCTCCCTGTCTCACTGGATCGTACCAATGCAGAACTCCACACAAATATGCCCTGAACCTGTACCCCTCCACAACTTCCCTGTCTCACTGGAACGTCCCAACGCAGAACACCACACAAATATGCCCTGAACCTGTACCCTCCATAACCTCCCTGTCTCACTGGAAAGTACCAATGCAGAACTCCACACAAACATGCCCTGAACCTGTACCCCTCCATAACCAACCTGTCTCACTGGAACGTACCATTGCAGACCACCACACAAATATGTCCTGAACCTGTACCCCTCCATAACCTCCCTGTCTCACTGGAACGTACCAATGCAGAACTCCACACAAATATGTCCTGAAACAGTACCAGTCCATAACCTCCCTGTCTCACTGGAAGGTACCACTGCAGAACTCCACACAAATATGCCCTGAACCTGTACCCCTCCATAACGTCCCTGTCTCACTGTATCGTACCAATGCAGAACTCCACACAAATATGCCCTGAACCTGTACCCGTCCATAACCTCCCTGTCTCACTGGAACGTACCACTGCAGAACTCAACACAAATATGCCCTGAACCTGTAACCCTCCATAACCTCCCTGTCTTACTGGATAGTACCAATGCAGAACTCCACACAAATATGCCCTGAACCTGTACACCTCCATAACCTCCCTGTCTCACTGGAACTTCCCAACGCAGAACTCCACACAAATATGCCCTGAACATGTACCCGTCCATAACCTCCCTGTCTCACTGGAACGTACCAATTCAGAACTCCACACAAATATGCCCTGAACCTGTACCCCTCCATAACCTCCCTGTCTTACTGGAACGCACCAATGCCGAACTCCACTCAGATATACCCTGAACCTGTACCCTGCATAACCTCCCGGTCTCACTGGAACGTACCATTGCAGAACACCACACAAATATGCCCTGAACCTGTACCCCTCCATAACCGCCCTGTCTCACTGGAACGTACCAATGCAGAACTCCACACAAATATGCATTGAACCTGTACCCTCCATAACCTCCCTGTCTCACTGGAAAGTACCAAAGCAGAACTCCACACAAATATGCCCTGAACCTGTACCCGTCCATAACCTCCCTGTCTCACTGGAACGTAGCACTGCAGAACTCAACACAAATATGCCCTGAACCTGTACCCCTCCATAACCTCCCTGTTTCACGGGAACGTCCCAACGCAGAACTCCACACAAATATGCCCTGAGCCTGCACCCTCCATAACCTCCCTGTCTCACTGGAACGTACCATTGCAGAACACCACACAAATATGGCCTGAGCATGTACCCCTCCATAACTTCCCTGTCTCACTGGAACGTACCAATGCAGAACTCCACACAAATATGCCCTGAACCTGTATCCCTCCATAACCTCCCTGTCTCACTGGAATGTACCAATGCAGAACTCCACACAAATATGTCCAGAAACTGTACCCGTCCATAACCTCCCTGTCTCACTGGAAGGTACCACTGCAGAACTCCACACAAATATGCCCTGAACCTGTACCCTCCATAAACTCCCTGTCTCACTGGAACGTACCATTGCAGAACTCCACACAAATATGCCCTGAACCTGTACCCCTCCATAACTTCTCTGTCTCAGTGGAATGTACCAATGTAGAACTCCACACAAATATGCCCTGAACCTGTACACCTCCCTAACCTCCCTGTCTCACTGGAACGCACCAATGCCGAACTCCACTCAGATATACCCGAGAACCTGTACCCTGCATAACCTCCCTGTCTCACTGGAACGTACCATTGCAGAACTCAACACAAATATGCCCTGAACCTGTACCCCTCCATAACGTCCCTGTCTCACTGTATCGTACCAATGCAGAAATCCACACAAATATGCCCTGAACCTGTACCCGTCCATAACCTCCCTGTCTCACTGTAACGTACCACTGCAGAACTCAACACAAATATGCCCTGAACCTGTACCCCTCCATAACCTCCCTGTCTCACTGGAGAGTACCAATGCAGAACTCCACACAAATATGCCCTGAACCTGTACACCTCCATAACCTCCCTGTCTCAATGGAACTTCCCAACGCAGAACTCCACACAAATATGCCCTGAACCTGTACCCCTCCATAACGTCCCTGTCTCACTGTATCGTACCAATGCAGAACTCCACACAAATATGCCCTGAACCTGTACCCGTCCATAACCTCCCTGTCTCACTGGAACGTACCACTGCAGAACTCAACACAAATATGCCCTGAACCTGTACCCCTCCATAACCTCCCTGTCTCACTGGATAGTACCAATGCAGAACTCCACACAAATATGCCCTGAACCTGTACCCGTCCATAACCTCCCTGTCTCACTGGAACGTACCATTGCAGAACACCACACAAATATGCCCTGAACCTGTACCCCTTCATAACCGCCCTGTCTCACTGGAACGTTCCAATGCAGAACTCCACACAAATATGCCCTGAACATGTACCCGTCCATAACCTCCCTGTCTCACTGGAACGTCCCACTGCAGAACTCCACACAAAGATGCATTGAACCTGTACCCTCCATAACCTCCCTGTCTCACTGGAAAGTACCAATGCAGAACTCTACACAAATATGCCCTGAACCTGTACCCATCCATAACCTCCCTGTCTCACGGGAACGTACCACTGCAGAACTCAACACAAATATGCCCTGAACCTGTACCCCTCCATAACCTCCCTGTCTCACTGGATCGTACCAATGCAGAACTCCACACAAATATGCCCTGAACCTGTACCCCTCCACAACTTCCCTGTCTCACTGGAACGTCCCAACGCAGAACACCACACAAATAGGCCCTGAACCTGTACCCTCCATAACCTCCCTGTCTCACTGGAAAGTACCAATGCAGAACTCCACACAAATATGCCCTGAACCTGTACCCCTCCATAACCAACCTGTCTCTCTGGATCGTACCAATGCAGAACTCCACACAAATATGCCCTGAACCTGTATCTCTCCATAACCTCCCTGTCTCATGGGAACGTCCCAACGCAGAACTCCACACAAATATGCCCTGAACCTGTACCCTCCATAACCTGCCTGTCTCACTGGAACGTACCATTGCAGACCACCACACAAATATGCCCTGAACCTGTACCCCTCCATAACCTCCCTGTCTCACTGGAACGTACCAATTCAGAACTCCACACAAATATGCCCTGAACCTGTACCCCTCCATAACCTCCCTGTCTTACTGGAACGCACCAATGCCGAACTCCACTCAGATATACCCTGAACCTGTACCCTGCATAACCTCCCGGTCTCACTGGAACGTACCATTGCAGAACACCACACAAATATGCCCTGAACCTGTACCCCTCCATAACCGCCCTGTCTCACTGGAACGTACCAATGCAGAACTCCACACAAATATGCATTGAACCTGTACCCTCCATAACCTCCCTGTCTCACTGGAAAGTACCAAAGCAGAACTCCACACAAATATGCCCTGAACCTGTACCCGTCCATAACCTCCCTGTCTCACTGGAACGTAGCACTGCAGAACTCAACACAAATATGCCCTGAACCTGTACCCCTCCATAACCTCCCTGTTTCACGGGAACGTCCCAACGCAGAACTCCACACAAATATGCCCTGAGCCTGCACCCTCCATAACCTCCCTGTCTCACTGGAACGTACCATTGCAGAACACCACACAAATATGGCCTGAGCATGTACCCCTCCATAACTTCCCTGTCTCACTGGAACGTACCAATGCAGAACTCCACACAAATATGCCCTGAACCTGTATCCCTCCATAACCTCCCTGTCTCACTGGAATGTACCAATGCAGAACTCCACACAAATATGTCCAGAAACTGTACCCGTCCATAACCTCCCTGTCTCACTGGAAGGTACCACTGCAGAACTCCACACAAATATGCCCTGAACCTGTACCCTCCATAAACTCCCTGTCTCACTGGAACGTACCATTGCAGAACTCCACACAAATATGCCCTGAACCTGTACCCCTCCATAACTTCTCTGTCTCAGTGGAATGTACCAATGTAGAACTCCACACAAATATGCCCTGAACCTGTACACCTCCCTAACCTCCCTGTCTCACTGGAACGCACCAATGCCGAACTCCACTCAGATATACCCGAGAACCTGTACCCTGCATAACCTCCCTGTCTCACTGGAACGTACCATTGCAGAACTCAACACAAATATGCCCTGAACCTGTACCCCTCCATAACCTCCCTGTCTCACTGTATCGTACCAATGCAGAAATCCACACAAATATGCCCTGAACCTGTACCCGTCCATAACCTCCCTGTCTCACTGTAACGTACCACTGCAGAACTCAACACAAATATGCCCTGAACCTGTACCCCTCCATAACCTCCCTGTCTCACTGGAGAGTACCAATGCAGAACTCCACACAAATATGCCCTGAACCTGTACACCTCCATAACCTCCCTGTCTCAATGGAACTTCCCAACGCAGAACTCCACACAAATATGCCCTGAACCTGTACCCCTCCATAACGTCCCTGTCTCACTGTATCGTACCAATGCAGAACTCCACACAAATATGCCCTGAACCTGTACCCGTCCATAACCTCCCTGTCTCACTGGAACGTACCACTGCAGAACTCAACACAAATATGCCCTGAACCTGTACCCCTCCATAACCTCCCTGTCTCACTGGATAGTACCAATGCAGAACTCCACACAAATATGCCCTGAACCTGTACCCGTCCATAACCTCCCTGTCTCACTGGAACGTACCATTGCAGAACACCACACAAATATGCCCTGAACCTGTACCCCTTCATAACCGCCCTGTCTCACTGGAACGTTCCAATGCAGAACTCCACACAAATATGCCCTGAACATGTACCCGTCCATAACCTCCCTGTCTCACTGGAACGTCCCACTGCAGAACTCCACACAAAGATGCATTGAACCTGTACCCTCCATAACCTCCCTGTCTCACTGGAAAGTACCAATGCAGAACTCTACACAAATATGCCCTGAACCTGTACCCATCCATAACCTCCCTGTCTCACGGGAACGTACCACTGCAGAACTCAACACAAATATGCCCTGAACCTGTACCCCTCCATAACCTCCCTGTCTCACTGGATCGTACCAATGCAGAACTCCACACAAATATGCCCTGAACCTGTACCCCTCCACAACTTCCCTGTCTCACTGGAACGTCCCAACGCAGAACACCACACAAATAGGCCCTGAACCTGTACCCTCCATAACCTCCCTGTCTCACTGGAAAGTACCAATGCAGAACTCCACACAAATATGCCCTGAACCTGTACCCCTCCATAACCAACCTGTCTCTCTGGATCGTACCAATGCAGAACTCCACACAAATATGCCCTGAACCTGTATCTCTCCATAACCTCCCTGTCTCATGGGAACGTCCCAACGCAGAACTCCACACAAATATGCCCTGAACCTGTACCCTCCATAACCTGCCTGTCTCACTGGAACGTACCATTGCAGACCACCACACAAATATGCCCTGAACCTGTACCCCTCCATAACCTCCCTGTCTCACTGGAACGTACCAATGCAGAACTCCTCACAAATATGTCCTGAAACAGTACCAGTCCATAACCTCCCTGTCTCACTGGAAGGTACCACTGCAGAACTCCACACAAATATGCCCTGAACCTGTACCCCTCCATAACGTCCCTGTCTCACTGTAT
This sequence comes from Hemitrygon akajei, assembly GCF_048418815.1. Lineage (NCBI taxonomy): Eukaryota > Metazoa > Chordata > Chondrichthyes > Myliobatiformes > Dasyatidae > Hemitrygon > Hemitrygon akajei. The sequence goes on along the minus strand of NW_027331981.1, from coordinate 1,146,608 downwards.
CGTACCAATGCAGAACTCCACACAAACATGCCCTGAACCTGTACCCGTCCATAAACTCCCTGTCTCACTGGAACGTACCACTGCAGAACTCAACACAAATATGCCCTGAACCTGTACCCCTCCATAACCTCCCTGTCTCACTGAATAGTACCAATGCAGAACTCCACACAAATATGCCCTGAACCTGTACACCTCCATAACCTCCCTGTCTCACTGGAACTTCCCAACGCAGAACTCCACACAAATATGCCCTGGACATGTACCCGTCCATAACCTCCCTGTCTCACTGTATCGTACCAATGCAGAACTCCACACAAATATGCCCTGAACCTGTACCCGTCCATAACCTCCCTGTCTCACTGGAACGTACCACTGCAGAACTCAACACAAATATGCCCTGAACCTGTACCCCTCCATAACCTCCCTGTCTCACTGGATAGTACCAATGCAGAACTCCACACAAATATGCCCTGAACCTGTACCCGTCCATAACCTCCCTGTCTCACTGGAACTTACCTATGCAGAACTCCACACAAATATGCCCTGAACCTGTACCCTCCATAACCTCCCTGTCTCACTGGAACGTACCATTGCAGAACACCACACAAATATGCCCTGTTCCTGTACCCCTCCATAACCTCCCTGTCTCACTGCAACGTACCAATGCAGAACTCCACACAAATATGCCCTGAATTTGTACCCTCCATAACCTCCCTGTCTCACTGCAACGTACCAATGCAGAACTCCACACAAATATGCCCTGAACCTGTACCCTCCATAACCTCCCTGTCTCACTGGAAAGTACCAATGCAGAACTCTACACAAATATGCCCTGAACCTGTACCCATCCATAACCTCCCTGTCTCACTGGAACGTCCCAACGCAGAACACCACACAAATATGCCCTGAACCTGTACCCTCCATAACCTCCCTGTCTCACTGGAAAGTACCAATGCAGAACTCCACACAAATATGCCCTGAACCTGTACCCCTCCATAACCAACCTGTCTCTCTGGATCGTACCAATGCAGAACTCCACACAAATATGCCCTGAACCTGTATCTCTCCATAACCTCCCTGTCTCATGGGAACGTCCCAACGCAGAACTCCACACAAATATGCCCTGAACCTGTACCCTCCATAACCTGCTGTCTCACTGGAACGTACCATTGCAGACCACCACACAAATATGCCCTGAACCTGTACCCCTCCATAACCTCCCTGTCTCACTGGAACGTACCAATGCAGAACTCCACACAAATATGTCCTGAAACAGTACCAGTCCATAACCTCCCTGTCTCACTGGAAGGTACCACTGCAGAACTCCACACAAATATGCCCTGAACCTGTACCCCTCCATAACGTCCCTGTCTCACTGTATCGTACCAATGCAGAACTCCACACAAATATGCCCTGAACCTGTACCCGTCCATAACCTCCCTGTCTCACTGGAACGTACCACTGCAGAACTCAACACAAATATGCCCTGAACCTGTACCCCTCCATAACCTCCCTGTCTCACTGGATAGTACCAATGCAGAACCACACAAATATGCCCTGAACCTGTACCCTGCATAACCTCCCGGTCTCACTGGAACGTACCATTGCAGAACACCACACAAATATGCCCTGAACCTGTACCCCTCCATAACCGCCCTGTCTCACTGGAACGTACCAATGCAGAACTCCACACAAATATGCATTGAACCTGTACCCTCCATAACCTCCCTGTCTCACTGGAAAGTACCAAAGCAGAACTCCACACAAATATGCCCTGAACCTGTACCCGTCCATAACCTCCCTGTCTCACAGGAACGTAGCACTGCAGAACTCAACACAAATATGCCCTGAACCTGTACAGCTCCATAACCTCCCTGTCTTACTGGATCGTACCAATTCAGAACTCCACACAAATATGCCCTGAACCTGTACCCCTCCATAACCTCCCTGTTTCACGGGAACGTCCCAACGCAGAACTCCACACAAATATGCCCAGAACCTGCACCCTCCATAACCTCCCTGTCTCACTGGAACGTACCATTGCAGAACACCGCACAAATATGGCCTGAGCATGTACCCCTCCATAACTTCCCTGTCTCACTGGAACGTACCAATGCAGAACTCCACACAAATATGCCCTGAACCTGTACCCGTCCATAACCTCCCTGTCTCACTGGAACTTACCTATGCAGAACTCCACACAAATATGCCCTGAACCTGTACCCTCCATAACCTCCCTGTCTCACTGGAACGTACCATTGCAGAACACCACACAAATATGCCCTGTTCCTGTACCCCTCCATAACCTCCCTGTCTCACTGCAACGTACCAATGCAGAACTCCACACAAATATGCCCTGAATTTGTACCCTCCATAACCTCCCTGTCTCACTGCAACGTACCAATGCAGAACTCCACACAAATATGCCCTGAACCTGTACCCTCCATAACCTCCCTGTCTTACTGGTACGTTCTAATGCAGAACTCCGCACAAATATGCCCTGAACCCGTACCCCTCCATAACTGCTTTGTCTCACTGGAACGTTCCAATGCAGAACTCCACAGAAATATGCCCTGAACATGTACCGGTCCATAACCTCCCTGTCTCACTGGAACGTCCCACTGCAGAACTCCACAAAAATATGCATTGTACCTGTACCCTCCATAACCTCCCTGTCTCACAGGAAAGTACCAATGCAGAACTCCACACAAATATGCCCTTAACCTGTACCTGTCCATAACCTCCCTCTCTCATTGGAACGTACCACTGCAGAACTCAACACAAATATCCCCTGAACCTGTACCCCTCCATAACCTCCCTGTCTCACTGGATCGTACCAATGCAGAACTCCACACAAATATGCCCGGAACCTGTACCCCTCCATAACCTCCCTGTCTCACTGGAACGTCCCAACGCAGAACTCCACACAAATATGCCCTGAAACTGTACCCTTCATAACCTCCCTGTCTCACTGGAAAGTACCAATGCAGAACTCCACACAAATATGCCCTGAACCTGTAGCCTCCATAACTTCCCTGTCTCACTGGATCGTACCAATGCAGAACTCGACACAAATATGCCTTGAACCTGTACCCGTCCATAACGTCCCTGTCTCACTGGAACGTACCACTGCAGAACTCAACACAAATATGCCCTGAACCTGTACCCCTCCATAACCTCCCTGTCTCACTGGATCGTACCAATGCAGAACTCCACACAAATATGCCCTGAATTTGTACCCTCCATAACCTCCCTGTCTCACTGCAACGTACCAATGCAGAACTCCACACAAATATGCCCTGAACCTGTACCCTCCATAACCTCCCTGTCTCACTGGAAAGTACCAATGCAGAACTCTACACAAATATGCCCTGAACCTGTACCCATCCATAACCTCCCTGTCTCACTGGAACGTCCCAACGCAGAACACCACACAAATATGCCCTGAACCTGTACCCTCCATAACCTCCCTGTCTCACTGGAAAGTACCAATGCAGAACTCCACACAAATATGCCCTGAACCTGTACCCCTCCATAACCAACCTGTCTCTCTGGATCGTACCAATGCAGAACTCCACACAAATATGCCCTGAACCTGTATCTCTCCATAACCTCCCTGTCTCATGGGAACGTCCCAACGCAGAACTCCACACAAATATGCCCTGAACCTGTACCCTCCATAACCTGCTGTCTCACTGGAACGTACCATTGCAGACCACCACACAAATATGCCCTGAACCTGTACCCCTCCATAACCTCCCTGTCTCACTGGAACGTACCAATGCAGAACTCCACACAAATATGTCCTGAAACAGTACCAGTCCATAACCTCCCTGTCTCACTGGAAGGTACCACTGCAGAACTCCACACAAATATGCCCTGAACCTGTACCCCTCCATAACGTCCCTGTCTCACTGTATCGTACCAATGCAGAACTCCACACAAATATGCCCTGAACCTGTACCCGTCCATAACCTCCCTGTCTCACTGGAACGTACCACTGCAGAACTCAACACAAATATGCCCTGAACCTGTACCCCTCCATAACCTCCCTGTCTCACTGGATAGTACCAATGCAGAACCACACAAATATGCCCTGAACCTGTACCCTGCATAACCTCCCGGTCTCACTGGAACGTACCATTGCAGAACACCACACAAATATGCCCTGAACCTGTACCCCTCCATAACCGCCCTGTCTCACTGGAACGTACCAATGCAGAACTCCACACAAATATGCATTGAACCTGTACCCTCCATAACCTCCCTGTCTCACTGGAAAGTACCAAAGCAGAACTCCACACAAATATGCCCTGAACCTGTACCCGTCCATAACCTCCCTGTCTCACAGGAACGTAGCACTGCAGAACTCAACACAAATATGCCCTGAACCTGTACCCCTCCATAACCTCCCTGTCTTACTGGATCGTACCAATTCAGAACTCCACACAAATATGCCCTGAACCTGTACCCCTCCATAACCTCCCTGTTTCACGGGAACGTCCCAACGCAGAACTCCACACAAATATGCCCTGAACCTGCACCCTCCATAACCTCCCTGTCTCACTGGAACGTACCATTGCAGAACACCGCACAAATATGGCCTGAGCATGTACCCCTCCATAACTTCCCTGTCTCACTGGAACGTACCAATGCAGAACTCCACACAAATATGCCCTGAACCTGTACCCGTCCATAACCTCCCTGTCTCACTGGAACTTACCTATGCAGAACTCCACACAAATATGCCCTGAACCTGTACCCTCCATAACCTCCCTGTCTCACTGGAACGTACCATTGCAGAACACCACACAAATATGCCCTGTTCCTGTACCCCTCCATAACCTCCCTGTCTCACTGCAACGTACCAATGCAGAACTCCACACAAATATGCCCTGAATTTGTACCCTCCATAACCTCCCTGTCTCACTGCAACGTACCAATGCAGAACTCCACACAAATATGCCCTGAACCTGTACCCTCCATAACCTCCCTGTCTTACTGGTACGTTCTAATGCAGAACTCCGCACAAATATGCCCTGAACCCGTACCCCTCCATAACTGCTTTGTCTCACTGGAACGTTCCAATGCAGAACTCCACAGAAATATGCCCTGAACATGTACCGGTCCATAACCTCCCTGTCTCACTGGAACGTCCCACTGCAGAACTCCACAAAAATATGCATTGTACCTGTACCCTCCATAACCTCCCTGTCTCACAGGAAAGTACCAATGCAGAACTCCACACAAATATGCCCTTAACCTGTACCTGTCCATAACCTCCCTCTCTCATTGGAACGTACCACTGCAGAACTCAACACAAATATCCCCTGAACCTGTACCCCTCCATAACCTCCCTGTCTCACTGGATCGTACCAATGCAGAACTCCACACAAATATGCCCGGAACCTGTACCCCTCCATAACCTCCCTGTCTCACTGGAACGTCCCAACGCAGAACTCCACACAAATATGCCCTGAAACTGTACCCTTCATAACCTCCCTGTCTCACTGGAAAGTACCAATGCAGAACTCCACACAAATATGCCCTGAACCTGTAGCCTCCATAACTTCCCTGTCTCACTGGATCGTACCAATGCAGAACTCGACACAAATATGCCTTGAACCTGTACCCGTCCATAACGTCCCTGTCTCACTGGAACGTACCACTGCAGAACTCAACACAAATATGCCCTGAACCTGTACCCCTCCATAACCTCCCTGTCTCACTGGATCGTACCAATGCAGAACTCCACACAAATATGCCCTGAACCTGTACCCCTCCATAACCTCCCTGTCTCACTGGAACGTCCCAACGCAGAACTCCACACAAATATGCCCTGAAACTGTACCCTCCAAAAACTCCCTGTCTCACTGGAACGTACCATTGCAGAACTCCACACAAATATGCCCTGAACCTGTACCCCTCCATAACTTCTCTGTCTCAGTGGAACGTACCAATGTAGAACTCCACACAAATATGCCCTGAACCTGTACCCCTCCCTAACCTCCCTGTCTCACTGGAACGCACCAATGCCGAACTCCACTCAGATATACCCGAGAACCTGTACCCTGCATAACCTCCCTGTCTCACTGGAACGTACCATTGCAGAACTCCACACAAATATGCCCTGAACCTGTACCCCTCCATAACTTCTCTGTCTCAGTGGAACGTACCAATGCAGAACTCCACACAAATATGCCCTGAACCTGTACCCCTCACTAACCTCCCTGTCTCACTGGAACGCACCAATGCCGAACTCCACTCAGATATACCCGAGAACCTGTACCCTGCATAACCTCCCTGTCTCACTGGAACGTACCATTGCAGAACACCACACAAATATGCCCTGAACCTGTACCCCTTCATAACCGCCCTGTCTCAATGGAACGTTCCAATGCAGAACTCCACACAAATATGCCCTGAACATGTACCCGTCCATAACCTCCCTGTCTCACTGGAACGTCCCACTGCAGAACTCCACACAAATATGCATTGAACCTGTACCCTCCATAACCTCCCTGTCTCACTGGAAAGTACCAATGCAGAACTCTACACAAATATGCCCTGAACCTGTACCCATCCATAACCTCCCTGACTCACGGGAACGTACCACTGCAGAACTCAACACAAATATGCCCGGAACCTGTACCCCTCACTAACCTCCCTGTCTCACTGGAACGCACCAATGCCGAACTCCACTCAGATATACCCGAGAACCTGCACCCTGCATAACCTCCCTGTCTCACTGGAACGTCCCACTGCAGAACTCCACACAAATATGCATTGAACCTGTACCCTCCATAACCTCCCTGTCTCACTGGAAAGTACCAATGCAGAACTCTACACAAATATGCCCTGAACCTGTACCCATCCATAACCTCCCTGTCTCACGGGAACGTACCACTGCAGAACTCAACACAAATATGCCCTGAACCTGTACCCCTCCATAACCTCCCTGTCTCACTGGATCGTACCAATGCAGAACTCCACACAAATATGCCCTGAACCTGTACCCCTCCACAACTTCCCTGTCTCACTGGAACGTCCCAACGCAGAACACCACACAAATATGCCCTGAACCTGTACCCTCCATAACCTCCCTGTCTCACTGGAAAGTACCAATGCAGAACTCCACACAAATATGCCCTGAACCTGTACCCCTCCATAACCAACCTGTCTCTCTGGATCGTACCAATGCAGAACTCCACACAAATATGCCCTGAACCTGTATCTCTCCATAACCTCCCTGTCTCATGGGAACGTCCCAACGCAGAACTCCAGACAAATATGCCCTGAACCTGTACCCTCCATAACCTGCCTGTCTCACTGGAACGTACCATTGCAGACCACCACACAAATATGCCCTGAACCTGTACCCCTCCATAACCTCCCTGTCTCACTGGAACGTTCCAATGCAGAACTCCACACAAATATGTCCTGAAACAGTACCAGTCCATAACCTCCCTGTCTCACTGGAAGGTACCACTGCAGAACTCCACACAAATATGCCCTGAACCTGTACCCCTCCATAACGTCCCTGTCTCACTGTATCGTACCAATGCAGAACTCCACACAAATATGCCCTGAACCTGTACCCGTCCATAACCTCCCTGTCTCACTGGAACGTACCACTGCAGAACTCAACACAAATATGCCCTGAACCTGTACCCCTCCATAACCTCCCTGTCTCACTGGATAGTACCAATGCAGAACTCCACACAAATATGCCCTGAACCTGTACACCTCCATAACCTCCCTGTCTCACTGGAACTTCCCAACGCAGAACTCCACACAAATATGCCCTGAACATGTACCCGTCCATAACCTCCCTGTCTCACTGGAACGTACCAATTCAGAACTCCACACAAATATGCCCTGAACCTGTACCCCTCCATAACCTCCCTGTCTTACTGGAACGCACCAATGCCGAACTACACTCAGATATACCCTGAACCTGTACCCTGCATAACCTCCCGGTCTCACTGGAACGTACCATTGCAGAACACCACACAAATATGCCCTGAACCTGTACCCCTCCATAACCGCCCTGTCTCACTGGAACGTACCAATGCAGAACTCCACACAAATATGCATTGAACCTGTACACTCCATAACCTCCCTGTCTCACTGGAAAGTACCAAAGCAGAACTCCACACAAATATGCCCTGAACCTGTACCCGTCCATAACCTCCCTGTCTCACTGGAACGTAGCACTGCAGAACTCAACACAAATATGCCCTGAACCTGTACCCCTCCATAACCTCCCTGTCTTACTGGATCGTACCAATTCAGAACTCCACACAAATATGCCCTGAACGTGTACCCGACCATAACCTCACTGTTTCACGGGAACGTCCCAACGCAGAACTCCACACAAATATGCCCTGAACCTGCACCCTCCATAACCTCCCTGTCTCACTGGAACGTACCATTGCAGAACACCACACAAATATGGCCTGAGCATGTACCCCTCCATAACTTCCCTGTCTCACTGGAACGTACCAATGCAGAACTCCACACAAATATGCCCTGAACCTGTACCCGTCCATAACCTCCCTGTCTCACTGGAACTTACCTATGCAGAACTCCACACAAATATGCCCTGAACCTGTACCCTCCATAACCTCCCTGTCTCACTGGAACGTACCATTGCAGAACACCACACAAATATGCCCTGTTCCTGTACCCCTCCATAACCTCCCTGTCTCACTGCAACGTACCAATGCAGAACTCCACACAAATATGCCCTGAATTTGTACCCTCCATAACCTCCCTGTCTCACTGCAACGTACCAATGCAGAACTCCACACAAATATGCCCTGAACCTGTACCCTCCATAACCTCCCTGTCTTACTGGTACGTTCTAATGCAGAACTCCACACAAATATGCCCTGAACCTGTACCCCTCCATAACTGCTTTGTCTCACTGGAACGTTCCAATGCAGAACTCCACAGAAATATGCCCTTAACCTGTACCTGTCCATAACCTCCCTCTCTCATTGGAACGTACCACTGCAGAACTCAACACAAATATCCCCTGAACCTGTACCCCTCCATAACCTCCCTGTCTCACTGGATCGTACCAATGCAGAACTCCACACAAATATGCCCGGAACCTGTACCCCTCCATAACCTCCCTGTCTCACTGGAACGTCCCAACGCAGAACTCCACACAAATATGCCCTGAACCTGTACCCTTCATAACCTCCCTGTCTCACTGGAAAGTACCAATGCAGAACTCCACACAAATATGCCCTGAACCTGTAGCCTCCATAACTTCCCTGTCTCACTGGATCGTACCAATGCAGAACTCGACACAAATATGCCTTGAACCTGTACCCGTCCATAACGTCCCTGTCTCACTGGAACGTACCACTGCAGAACTCAACACAAATATGCCCTGAACCTGTACCCCTCCATAACCTCCCTGTCTCACTGGATCGTACCAATGCAGAACTCCACACAAATATGCCCTGAACCTGTACCCCTCCATAACCTCCCTGTCTCACTGGATCGTACCAATGCAGAACACCACACAAATATGCCCTGAACCTGTACCCCTCAATAACCTCCCTGTCTCACTGGAACGTCCCAACGCAGAACTCCACACAAATATGCCCTGAAACTGTACCCTCCAAAAACTCCCTGTCTCACTGGAACGTACCATTGCAGAACTCCACACAAATATGCCCTGAACCAGTACTCCTCCATAACTTCTCTGTCTCAGTGGAACGTACCAATGTAGAACTCCACACGAATATGCCCTGAACCTGTACCCCTCCCTAACCTCCCTGTCTCACTGGAACGCACCAATGCCGAACTCCACTCAGATATACCCGAGAACCTGTACCCTGCATAACCTCCCTGTCTCACTGGAACGTACCATTGCAGAACTCCACACAAATATGCCCTGAACCTGTACCCCTCCATAACTTCTCTGTCTCAGTGGAACGTACCAATGCAGAACTCCACACAAATATGCCCTGAACCTGTACCCCTCACTAACCTCCCTGTCTCACTGGAACGCACCAATGCCGAACTCCACTCAGATATACCCGAGAACCTGTACCCTGCATAACCTCCCTGTCTCACTGGAACGTACCATTGCAGAACACCACACAAATATGCCCTGAACCTGTACCCCTTCATAACCGCCCTGTCTCACTGGAACGTTCCAATGCAGAACTCCACACAAATATGCCCTGAACATGTACCCGTCCATAACCTCCCTGTCTCTCTGGAACGTCCCACTGCAGAACTCCACACAAATATGCATTGAACCTGTACCCTCCATAACCTCCCTGTCTCACTGGAAAGTACCAATGCAGAACTCTACACAAATATGCCCTGAACCTGTACCCATCCATAACCTCCCTGTCTCACGGGAACGTACCACTGCAGAACTCAACACAAATATGCCCTGAACCTGTACCCCTCCATAACCTCCCTGTCTCACTCGATCGTACCAATGCAGAACTCCACACAAATATGCCCGGAACCTGTACCCCTTCATAACCTCCCTGTCTCACTGGAACGTCCCAACGCAGAACTCCACACAAATATGCCCTGAACCTGTACCCTTCATAACCTCCCTGTCTCACTGGAAAGTACCAATGCAGAACTCCACACAAATATGCCCTGAACCTGTAGCCTCCATAACCTCCCTGTCTCACTGGATCGTACCAATGCAGAACTCGACACAAATATGCCTTGAACCTGTACCCGTCCATAACCTCCCTGTCTCACTGGAACGTACCACTGCAGAACTCAACACAAATATGCCCTGAGCCTGTACCCCTCCATTACCTCCCTGTCTCACTGGATCGTACCAATGCAGAACTCCACACAAATATGCCCTGAACCTGTACCCCTCCATAACCTCCCTATCTCACTGCATCGTACCAATGCAGAACACCACACAAATATGCCCTGAACCTGTACCCCTCCATAACCTCCCTGTCTCACTGGAACGTCCCAACGCAGAACTCAACACAAATATGCCCTGAACCTGTACCCCTCCATAACCTCCCTGTCTCACTGGATCGTACCAATGCAGAACTCAACACAAATATGCCCTGAACCTGTACCCTCCATAACCTGCCTGTCTCACTGGAACGTACCATTGCAGAACACCACACAAATATGTCTTGAACCAGTATCCCTCCATAACCTCCCTGTCTCACTGGAATGTACCAATGCAGAACTCCACACAAATATGTCCTGAAACTGTACCCGTCCATAACCTCCCTGTCTCACTGGAAGGTACCACTGCAGAACTCCACACAAATATGCCCTGAACCTGTACCCTCCATAAACTCCCTGTCTCACTGGAACGTACCATTGCAGAACTCCACACAAATATGCCCTGAACCTGTACCCCTCCATAACTTCTCTGTCTCAGTGGAACGTACCAATGTAGAACTCCACACAAATATGCCCTGAACCTGTACCCCTCCCGAACCTCCCTGTCTCACTGGAACGCACCAATGCCGAACTCCACTCAGATATACCCGAGAACCTGTACCCTGCATAACCTCCCTGTCTCACTGGAACGTACCATTGCAGAACTCCACACAAATATGCCCTGAACCTGTACCCCTCCATAACTTCTCTGTCTCAGTGGAACGTACCAATGCAGAACTCCAAACAAATATGCCCTAAACCTGTACCCCTCACTAACCTCGCTGTCTCACTGGAACGCACCAATGCCGAACTCCACTCAGATATACCCGAGAACCAGTACCCTGCATAACCTCCCTGTCTCACTGGAACGTCCCACTGCAGAACTCCACACAAATATGCATTGAACCTGTACCCTCCATAACCTCCCTGTCTCACTGGAAAGTACCACTGCAGAACTCAACACAAATATGCCCTGAACCTGTACCCCTCCATAACCCCCCCTGTCTCACTGGATCGTACCAATGCAGAACTCCACACAAATATGCCCTGAACCTGTACCCCTCCATAACTTCCCTGTCTCACTGGAACGTCCCAACGCAGAACACCACACAAATATGCCCTGAACCTGTACCCTCCATAACCTCCCTGTTTCACTGGAAATACCAATGCAGAACTCCACACAAATATGCCCTGAACCTGTACACCTCCATAACCAACCTGTCTCTCTGGATCGTACCAATGCAGAACTCCACACAAATATGCCCTGAACCTGTATCTCTCCATAACCTCCCTGTCTCATGGGAACGTCCCAACGCAGAACTCCACACAAATATGCCCTGAACCTGTACCCCTCCATAATCTCCCTGTCTCACTGGAACGTACCAATGCAGAACTCCACACAAATATGTCCTGAAACTGTACCCGTCCATAACCTCCCTGTCTCACTGGAAGGTACCACTGCAGAACTCCACACAAATATGCCCTGAACCTGTACCCCTCCATAACGTCCCTGTCTCACTGTATCGTACCAATGCAGAACTCCACACAAATATGCCCTGAACCTGTACCCGTCCATAACCTCCCTGTCTCACTGGAACGTACCACTGCAGAACTCAACACAAATATGCCCTGAACCTGTACCCCTCCATAACCTCCCTGTCTCACTGGATAGTACCAATGCAGAACTCCACACAAATATGCCCTGAACCTGTACACCTCCATAACCTCCCTGTCTCACTGGAACTTCCCAACGCAGAACTCCACACAAATATGCCCTGAACATGTACCCGTCCATAACCTCCCTGTCTCACTGGAACGTACCAATTCAGAACTCCACACAAATATGCCCTGAACCTGTACCCCTCCATAACCGCCCTGTCTCACTGGAACGTACCAATGCAGAACACCACACAAATATGCATTGAACCTGTACCCTCCATAACCTCCCTGTCTCACTGGAAAGTACCAAAGCAGAACTCCACACAAATATGCCCTGAACCTGTACCCGTCCATAACCTCCCTGTCTCACTGGAACGTAGCACTGCAGAACTCAACACAAATATGCCCTGAACCTGTACCCCTCCATAACCTCCCTGTCTTACTGGATCGTACCAATTCAGAACTCCACACAAATATGCCCTGAACCTGTACCCCTCCATAACCTCCCTGTTTCACGGGAACGTCCCAACGCAGAACTCCACACAAATATGCCCTGAACCTGCACGCTCCATAACCTCCCTGTCTCACTGGAACGTACCATTGCAGAACACCACACAAATATGCCCTGTTCCTGTACCCCTCCATAACCTCCCTGTCTCACTGGATCGTACCAATGCAGAACTCCACACAAATATGCCCTGAATTTGTACCCTCCATAACTTCCCTGTCTCACTGGAACGTCCCAACGCAGAACACCACACAAATATGCCCTGAACCTGTACCCTCCATAACCTCCCTGTCTCACTGGAAAGTACCAATGCAGAACTCCACACAAATATGCCCTGAACCTGTACCCCTCCATAACTGCTTTGTCTCACTGGAACGTTCCAATGCAGAACTCCACACAAATATGCCCTGAACATGTACCGGTCCATAACCTCCCTGTCTCACTGGAACGTCCCACTGCAGAACTCCACACAAATATGCATTGAACCTGTACCCTCCATAACCTCCCTGTCTCACTGGAAAGTACCAATGCAGAACTCCACACAAATATGCCCTTAACCTGTACCTGTCCATAACCTCCCTCTCTCATTGGAACGTACCACTGCAGAACTCAACACAAATATCCCCTGAACCTGTACCCCTCCATAACCTCCCTGTCTCACTGGGTCGTACCAATGCAGAACTCCACACAAATATGCCCGGAACCTGTACCCCTCCATAACCTCCCTGTCTCACTGGAACGTCCCAACGCAGAACTCCACACAAATATGCCCTGAACCTGTACCCTTCATAACCTCCCTGTCTCACTGGAAAGTACCAATGCAGAACTCCACACAAATATGCCCTGAACCTGTAGCCTCCATAACTTCCCTGTCTCACTGGATCGTACCAATGCAGAACTCGACACAAATATGCCTTGAACCTGTACCCGTCCATAACGTCCCTGTCTCACTGGAACGTACCAATGCAGAACTCCACACAAATATGCCCTGAACCTGTACCCCTCCATAACCTCCCTGTCTCACTGGATCGTACCAATGCAGAACACCACACAAATATGCCCTGAACCTGTACCCCTCCATAACCTCCCTGTCTCACTGGAACGTCCCAACGCAGAACTCCACACAAATATGCCCTGAACCTGTACCCGACCATAACCTCCTTGTCTCACTGGAACGTACCAATGCAGAACTCCACACAAATATGCCATGAACCGGTACCCTCCCATAACCTCCCTGTCTCACTGGAACGTACCAATGCAGAACTCCACACAAATATGCCCTGAACCTGTACCCCTCCATAACTTCCCTGTCTCACTGGAACGCACCAATGCCGAACTCCACTCAAATATGCCCTGAACCTGTACCCCTCCATAACCTTCTGTCTCACTGGAACGTACCATTGCAGAACACCACACAAATATGCCCTGAAAGTGTAACCGCCCATAACCTCCTTGTCTCACCTAAACGCACCAATGCAGAACTCCACACAAATTTGCCCTGAACCTGTACCCCTCAATAACCTCCCTGTCTCACTGGAAAGTACCAATGCAGAATTCCACACACATATGCCCTGAACGTGTACCCGCCCATAACCTCCTTGTCTCACTGGAACGCACCAATGCAGAAATCCACACAAATTTGCCCTGAACCTGTACACCTCCATAACCTCCCTGTCTCACTGGAACGTACCATTGCAGAAAACCACACAAATATGCCCTGAACCTGTACCGCTCCATAACCTCCCTGTCTCACTGCAAAGGTACCAATGCAGAACTCCACACAAATATGCCATGAACCGGTACCCTCCATAACCTCACTGTCTCAGTGGAAAGTACCAATTCAGAACTCCATACAAATATGCCCTGAACCTGTACCCGACCATAACCTCCCTGTCTCACTGGAACGTACCAATGCAGAACTACACACAAATATGCCCTGAACCTGTACCCGTCCATAACCTCCCTGTCTCATTGGATCGTACCATTGCAGAACACCACACAAATATGCCCTGAAAGTGTAACCGCCCATAACCTCCTTGTCTCACTGGAACGCACCAATGCAGAACTCCACACAAATATGCCCTGAACCTGTACCCCTCCATAATCTTCTGTCTCACTGGAACGTACCATTGCAGAACACCACACAAATATGCCCTGAAAGTGTAACCGCCCATAACCTCCTTGTCTCACTGGAACGCACCAATGCAGAACTCCACACAAATTTGCCCTGATCCTGTACCCCTCCATAACCTCCCTGTCTCACTGGAACGTACCAATGCAGAACTCCACACAAATATGCCCTGAACCTGTACCCGCCCATAACCTCCTTGTCTCACTGGAACGTACCAACGCAGAACTCCACACAAATCTGCCCTGAACCTGTTCCCGACCATAACTTCCCTGTCTCACTGGAACGTACCAATGCAGAACTCCACACAAATATGCCCTGAACCTGTACCCCTCCATAACCTCCCTGTCTCACTGGAACGTACCAATGCAGAACTCCACACAAATATGCCCTGAACCTGTACCCGTCCATAACCTCCCTGTCTCATTGGATCGTCCCACTGCAGAACTCCACACAAATATGCCATGAACCGGTACCCGACCATAACCTCCTTGTCTCAATGGAATGTACCACTGCTGAACTCCACACAAATATGCCCTGAACCTGTACCCTCCATAACCTCCCTGTCTCACTGGAACGTACCAATGCAGAACTACACACAAATATGCCCTGAACCTGTACCCCTCCAAAAACTCACTGTCTCACTGGAACGTACCAATGCAGAACTCGACACAAATATGCCCTGAACCTGTACGCCTCCATAACCTCCCTGTCTCACTGGAACGCACCAATGCCGAACTCCACTCAAATATGCCCTGATCCTGCACCGTACATAACTTCCCTGTCTCACTGGAACGTGCCATTGCAGAACACCACACAAATATGTCCTGAACCTGTACCCCTCCATAACCTCCCTGTCTCACTGGAACGTACCAATGCAGAACTCCACACAAATATGCCCAGAACCTGTACCTCTCCATAACCGTCTGTCTCACTGGAACGTACCATTGCAGAACACCACAAAAAGATGCCCTGAAAGTGTACCCGCCCATAATCTCCTTGACTCACTGGAACGCACCAATGCAGAACGCCACACAAATTTGACCTGAACCTGTACCCCTCCATAACCTCCCTGTCTCACTGGAACGTACCAATGAAGAACACCACACAAATATGCCCTGAACCTGTACCCTCCATAACTTATCTGTCTCACTGGAACGTACCAATGCAGAACTCCACACAAATATGCCCTGAACCTGTACCCCTCCATAACCTCCCTGTCTCACTGGAACGTACCATTGCAGAACACCACACAATTATGCCCTGAACCTATACCCCTCCATACCCTCCCTGTCTCACTGGAACGTACCAATGCTGAACTCCACACAAATATGCCATGAGCCTGTACCCGTCCATAACCTCCCTCTCTCATTGGATCGTCCCACTGCAGAACTCCACACAAATTTGCCCTGATCCTGTACCCCTCCATAACCTCCCTGTCTCACTGGAACGTACCAATGCAGAACTCCACACAAATATGCCCTGAACCTGTACCCGCCCATAACCTCCTTGTCTCACTGGAACGTACCAACGCAGAACTCCACACAAATCTGCCCTGAACCTGTTCCCGACCATAACCTCCCTGTCTCACTGGAACGTACCAATGCAGAACTCCACACAAATATGCCCTGAACCTGTACCCCTCCATAACCTCCCTGTCTCACTGGAACGTACCAATGCAGAACTCCACACAAATATGCCCTGAACCTGTACCCGTCCATAACCTCCCTGTCTCATTGGATCGTCCCACTGCAGAACTCCACACAAATATGCCATGAACCGGTACCCGACCATAACCTCCTTGTCTCAATGGAATGTACCACTGCTGAACTCCACACAAATATGCCCTGAACCTGTACCCTCCATAACCTCCCTGTCTCACTGGAACGTACCAATGCAGAACTACACACAAATATGCCCTGAACCTGTACCCCTCCAAAAACTCACTGTCTCACTGGAACGTACCAATGCAGAACTCGACACAAATATGCCCTGAACCTGTACCCCTCCATAACCTCCCTGTCTCACTGGAACGCACCAATGCCGAACTCCACTCAAATATGCCCTGATCCTGCACCGGACATAACTTCCCTGTCTCACTGGAACGTGCCATTGCAGAACACCACACAAATATGTCCTGAACCTGTACCCCTCCATAACCTCCCTGTCTCAGTGGAACGTACCAATGCAGAACTCCACACAAATATGCAAAGAACCTGTACCCCTCCATAACCGTCTGTCTCACTGGAACGTACCATTGCAGAACACCACAAAAAGATGCCCTGAAAGTGTACCCGCCCATAATCTCCTTGACTCACTGGAACGCACCAATGCAGAACGCCACACAAATTTGACCTGAACCTGTACCCCTCCATAACCTCCCTGTCTCACTGGAACGTACCAATGAAGAACACCACACAAATATGCCCTGAACCTGTACCCTCCATAACTTATCTGTCTCACTGGAACGTACCAATGCAGAACTCCACACAAATATGCCCTGAACCTGTACCCCTCCATAACCTCCCTGTCTCACTGGAACGTACCATTGCAGAACACCACACAATTATGCCCTGAACCTATACCCCTCCATACCCTCCCTGTCTCACTGGAACGTACCAATGCTGAACTCCACACAAATATGCCATGAGCCTGTACCCGTCCATAACCTCCCTCTCTCATTGGATCGTCCCACTGCAGAACTCCACACAAATATGCCATGAACCGGTACCCTCCATAACCTCCCTGTCTCACTGGAAATTACCAATGCAGAATTCCACAGAAATATGCCCTGAACGTGTACCCGCCCATAACCTCCTTGTCTCACTGGAACGCACCAATGCAGAAGTCCACACAAATATGCCCTGAACCTGTACCCTCCATAACCTCCCTGTCTCACTGGAACGTACCAATGCAGAACTCCACACAAATATGCCATGAACCGGTACCCTCCATAACCTCCGTGTCTCACTGGAAAGTACCAATGCAGAACTCCACACAAATATGCCCTGAACCTGTACCCGACCATAACCTCCCTGTCTCACTGGAACGTACCACTGCAGAACTCCACACAAATATGCCATGAACCTGTACCCTCCATAACCTCCCTGTCTCACTGGAACGTACCAATGCAGAACTACAAACAAATATGCCGTGAACCTGTACCCCTCCATAACCTCCCTGTCTCACTGGAACGTACCAATGCAGAACTCCAACAAATATGCCCTGAACCTGTACCCCTCCATAACTTCCCTGTCTCACTGGAACTCACCAATGCCGAACTCCACTCAAATATGCCCTGATCCAGTACCGTGCATAACCTCCCTGTCTCACTGGAACGTACCATTGCAGAACACCACACAAATATGCCCTGAACCTGTACAACTCCATAACCTCCCTGTCTCACTGGAACGTACCAATGCAGAACTCCACACAAATATGCCCTGAACCTGTACCCGTCCATAACCTCCCTGTCTCATTGGATCGTCCCACTGCAGAACTCCACACAAATATGCCCTGAACCTGTACCCCTCCATAACCTCCCTGTCTCACTGGAACGTACCAATGCAGAACTCCACACAAATATGCCCTGAACCTGTACCCCTCCATAACCTCCCTGTCTCACTGGAACGTACCATTGCAGAACACCACACAAATATGCCCTGAACCTGTACCCCTCCATAACCTGCCTGTCTCACTGGAACGTACCAATGCAGAACTCCACACAAATATGCCATGAACCGGTACCCTCCAGAACCTCCCTGTCTCACTGGAAAGTACCAATGCTGAACTCCACACAAATATGCCATGAGCCTGTACCCGTCCATAACCTCCCTCTCTCATTGGATCGTCCCACTGCAGAACTCCACACAAATTTGCCCTGATCCTGTACCCCTCCATAACCTCCCTGTCTCACTGGAACGTACCAATGCAGAACTCCACACAAATATGCCCTGAACCTGTACCCCTCCATAACTTCCCTGTCTCACTGGAACGCACCAATGCCGAACTCCACTCAAATATGCCCTGAACCTGTACCCCTCCATAACCTTCTGTCTCACTGGAACGTACCATTGCAGAACACCACACAAATATGCCCTGAACGTGTAACCGCCCATAACCTCCTTGTCTCACTGGAACGCACCAATGCAGAACTCCACACAAATTTGCCCTGAACCTGTACCCCTAAATAACCTCCCTGTCTCACTGGAACGTACCAATGCAGAATTCCACACACATATGCCCTGAACGTGTACCCGCCCATAACCTCCTTGTCTCACTGGAACGCACCAATGCAGAAATCCACACAAATTTGCCCTGAACCTGTACACCTCCATAACCTCCCTGTCTCACTGAAAAGTACCAATGCAGCACTCCACACAAATATGCCCTGAACCTGTCCCCCTCCATAACTTCCCTGTCTCACTGGAACGTACCATTGCAGAAAACCACACGAATATGCCCTGAATCTGTACCCCTCCATAACCTCCCTGTCTCACTGCAAAGGTACCAATGCAGAACTCCACACAAATATGCCATGAACCGGTACCCTCCATAACCTCACTGTCTCAGTGGAAAGTACCAATTCAGAACTCCATACAAATATGCCCTGAACCTGTACCCGACCATAACCTCCCTGTCTCCCTGGAACGCACCAATGCCGAACTCCACTCAAATAAGCCCTGAACCTGTACCCCTCCATAATCTTCTGTCTCACTGGAACGTACCATTGCAGAACACCACACAAATATGCCCTGAAAGTGTAACCTCCCATAACCTCCTTGTCTCACTGGAACGCACCAATGCAGAACTCCACACAAATTTGCCCTGATCCTGTACCCCTCCATAACCTCCCTGTCTCACTGGAACGTACCAATGCAGAACACCACACAAATATGCCCTGAACCTGTACCCGCCCATAACCTCCTTGTCTCACTGGAACGTACCAACGCAGAACTCCACACAAATTTGCACTGATCCTGTACCCGACCATAACCTCCCTGTCTCACTGGAACGTACCAATGCAGAACACACAAATATGCCTTGAAACTGTACCCCTCCATAACCTCCCTGTCTCACTGGAACGTACCAATGCAGAACTCCACACAAATATGCCCTGAACCTGTACCCGTCCATAACCTCCCTGTCTCATTGGATCGTCCCACTGCAGAACTCCACACAAATATGCCATGAACCGGTATCCGACCATAACCTCCTTGTCTCAATGGAATGTACCACTGCTTAACTCCACACAAATATGCCCTGAACCTGTACCCTCCATAACCTCCCTGTCTCAGTGGAACGTACCAATGCCGAACTACACACAAATATGCCCTGAACCTGTACCCCTCCAAAAACCACCTGTCTCACTGGAACGTACCAATGCAGAACTCGACACAAATATGCCCTGAACCTGTACCCCTCCATAACCTCCCTGTCTCACTGGAACGCACCAATGCCGAACTCCACTCAAATATGCCCTGATCCTGCACCGGACATAACTTCCCTGTCTCACTGAAACGTACCATTGCAGAACACCACACAAATATGCCCTGAACCTGTACCCCTCCATAACCTGCCAGTCTCACTGGAACGTACCATTGCAGAACTCCACACAAATATGCCATGAACCGGTACCCTCCATAACCTCCCTGTCTCACTGGAAAGTACCAATGCAGAACTCCACACAAATATGCCCTGAACCAGTACCCGACCATAACCTCCCTGTCTCACTGGAACGTACCACTGCAGAACTCCACACAAATATGCCCTGAACCTGTGCCCTCCATAAACTCCCTGTCTCACTGGAACGTACCAATGCAGAACTACAAACAAATATGCCCTGAACCTGTACCCCTCCATAACCTCACTGTCTCACTGGAACGTACCAATGCAGAACTCCACACAAATATGCCCAGAACCTGTACCCCTCCATAACTTCCCTGTCTCACTGGAACGCACCAATGCCGAACTCCACTCAAATATGCCCAAAGCCTGTACCCCTCCATAACCTTCTGTCTCACTGGAACGTACCATTGCAGAACACCACAAAAATATGCCCTGAAAGTGTACCCGCCCATAACCTCCTTGACTCACTGGAACGCACCAATGCAGAACTCCACACAAATTTGACCTGAACCTGTACCACTCCATAACCTCCCTGTCTCACTGGAACGTACCAATGAAGAACACCACACAAATATGCCCTGAACCTGTACCCTCCATAACTTATCTGTCTCACTGGAACGTACCAATGCAGAACTACACACAAATATGCCCTGAACCTGTACCCCTCCATAACCTCCCTGTCTCACTGGAACGTACCATTGCAGAACACCACACAAATATGCCCTGAACCTGTACCCCTCCATACCCTCCCTGTCTCACTGGAACGTACCAATGCTGAACTCCACACAAATATGCCATGAGCCTGTACCGCTCCATAACCTTCCTGTCTCACTGGAACGTACCAATGCAGAACTCCACACAAATATGCCCTGAACCTGTACCCTCCATAACCTCCCTGCCTCACTGGAACGTACCAATGCAGAACTACAAACAAATATGCCGTGAACCTGTACCACTCCATAACCTCCCTGACTCACCGGAACGTACAAATGCAGAACTACACTCAAATATGCCCTGAACCTGTACCCCTCCATAACCTCCCAGTCTCTCAGGAACGTACCACTGCAGAACACCACGTAAATATGCCCTGAACGTGTACCCGCCCATAACCTCCTTGTCTCACTGGAACGTACCAACGCAGAACTCCACACAAATATGCCCTGAACCTGTACCCGACCATAACCTCCCTGTCTCACTGGAAATTACCACTGCAGAACTACACACAACTATGCCCTGAACCTGTACCCTCCTTAAACTCCCTGTCTCACTGGAACGTACCAATGCGGAACTACAAACAAATATGCCCTGAACCTGTACCCCTCCATAACCTCCCTGTCTCACTGGAGCGTACTAATGCAGAACACCACACAAATATGCCCTGAAAGTGTACCCGCCCATAACCTCCTTGTCTCACTGGAACGCACCAATGCAGAACTCCACACAAATTTGCCCTGAACCTGTACCCCTGCAAAACCTCCCTGTCTCACTGGAACGTACCAATTCAGAACTCCACACAAATATGCCCTGAACCTGCACCCTCCATAACCTCCCTGTCTCACTGGAACGTACCAGTGCAGAACTACACACAAATATGCCCTGAACCTGTACCCCTCCATAACCTCCCTGTCTCACTGGAACGCACCAATGCCGAACTCCACTCAAATATGCCCTGATCCTGTACCGTGCATAACCTCCCTGTCTCACTGGAACGTACCATTGCAGAACTCATGACAAATATGCCCTGAACCTGTACCCGTCCATAACCTCCCTGTCTCATTGGATCGTCCCACTGCAGAACTCCACACAAATATGCCATGAACCGGTACCATCCATAACCTCCCTGTCTCACTGGAAATTACCAATGCAGAATTCCACAGAAATATGCCCTGAACGTGTACCCGCCCATAACCTCCTTGTCTCACTGGAACGCACCAATGCGGAACTCCACACAAATATGCCCTGAACCTGTACCCTCCATAACCTCCCTGTCTCTCTGGAACGTACCAATGCAGAACTCCACACAAATATGCCATGAACCGGTACCCTCCATAACCTCCCTGTCTCACTGGAAAGTACCAATGCAGAACTCCACAGAAAAATGCCCTGAACCTGTACCCGACCATAACCTCCCTGTCTCACTGGAACGTATCACTGCAGAACTCCACACAAATATGCCATGAACCTGTACCCTCCATAACCTCCCTGTCTCACTGGAACGTACCAATGCAGAACTACAAACAAATATGCCGTGAACCTGTACCCCTC
This sequence comes from Hemitrygon akajei, assembly GCF_048418815.1. Lineage (NCBI taxonomy): Eukaryota > Metazoa > Chordata > Chondrichthyes > Myliobatiformes > Dasyatidae > Hemitrygon > Hemitrygon akajei. The sequence continues at coordinate 1,123,515 of NW_027331981.1, read as the reverse complement.
CATAACCTCCCTGTCTCACTGGAACGTACCAATGCAAAACTCCACACAAATATGCCCTGAACCTGTACCCCTCCATAACTTCCCTGTCTCACTGGTACGCACCAATGCCGAACTCCACTCAAATATGCCCTGAACCTGTACCCCTCCATAACCTCCCTGTCTCACTGGAACGTACCACTGAAGAACACCACAGAAATATGCCCTGAACGTGTACCCGCTCATAAGCTCCTTGTCTCACTGGAACGTACCAACGCAGAACTCCACACAAATATGCCCTGAACCTGTACCCTCCATAACCTCCCTGTCTCACTGGAACGTAACAATGCAGAACTACACACAAATATGCCCTGAACCTGTACCCCTCCATAACCTCCCTGTCTCACTGGAACGCACCAATGCCGAACTCCACTCAAATATGCCCTGATCCAGTACCGTGCATAACCTCCCTGTCTCACTGGAACGTACCATTGCAGAACACCACACAAATATGCCCTGAACCTGTACCACTCCATAACCTCCCTGTCTCACTGGAACGTACCAAAGCAGAACTCCACACAAATATGCCCTGAACCTGTACCCGTCCATAACCTCCCTGTCTCATTGGATCGTCCCACTGCAGAACTCCACACAAATATGCCATGAACCGGTACCCTCCAAAACCTCCCTGTCTCACTGGAAAGTACCAATGCAGAACTACACACAAATATGCCCTGAACCTGTACCCCTCCATAACCTCCCTGTCTCACTGGAACGCACCAATGCCGAACTCCACTCAAATATGCCCTGATCCAGTACCGTGCATAACCTCCCTGTCTCACTGGAACGTACCATTGCAGAACACCACACAAATATGCCCTGAAAGTGTAACCGCCCATAACCTCCTTGTCTCACTGGAACGCACCAATGCAGAACTCCACACAAATTTGCCCTGAACCTGTACCCCTCAATAACCTCCCTGTCTCACTGGAACGTACCAATGCAGAGCTCCACTCAAATATGCCCTGATCCTGTACCGTGCATAATCTCCCTGTCTCACTGGAACGTACCAATGCAGAATTCCACACAAATATGCCCTGAACGTGTACCCGCCCACAACCTCCTTGTCTCACTGGAACGCACCAATGCAGAAATCCACACAAATTTGCCCTGAACCTGTCCACCTCCATAACCTCCCTGTCTCACTGAAACGTACTAATGCAGAACTCCACACAAATATGCCCTGAACCTGTACCCCTCCATAACCTCCCTGTCTCACTGGAACGTACCATTGCAGAAAACCACACAAATATGCCCTGAACCTGTACCCCTCCATAACCTCCCTGTCTCACTGGAACGTACCAATGCAGAACTCCACACAAATATGCCATGAACCGGTACCCTCCATAACCTCACTGTCTCAGTGGAAAGTTCCAATACAGAACTCCATACAAATATGCCCTGAACCTGTACCCGACCATAACCTCCCTGTCTCACTGGAACGCACCAATGCCGAACTCCACTCAAATATGCCCTGAACCTGCACCCCTCCATAATCTTCTGTCTCACTGGAACGTACCATTGCAGAACACCACACAAATATGCCCTGAAAGTGTAACCGCCCATAACCTCCTTGTCTCACTGGAACGCACCAATGCAGAACTCCACACAAATTTGCCCTGATCCTGCACCCCTCCATAACCTCCCTGTCTCACTGGAACGTACCAATGCAGAACTCCACACAAATATGCCCTGAACCTGTACCCGCCCATAACCTCCTTGTCTCACTGGAACGTACCAACGCAGAACTCCACACAAATTTGCCCTGAACCTGTACCCGACCATAACCTCCCTGTCTCACTGGAACGTACCAATGCAGAACTCCACACAAATATGCCATGAACCGGTACCCGACCATAACCTCCTTGTCTCAATGGAATGTACCACTGCTTAACTCCACACAAATATGCCCTGAACCTGTACCCTCCATAACCTCCCTGTCTCACTGGAACGTACCAATGCAGAACTACACACAAATATGCCCTGAACCTGTACCCCTCCAAAAACTCCCTGTCTCACTGGAACGTACCAATGCAGAACTCGAAACAAATATGCCCTGAACCTGTACCCCTCCATAACCTCCCTGTCTCACTGGAACGCACCAATGCCGAACTCCACTCAAATATGCCCTGATCCTGCACCGGACATAACTTCCCTGTCTCACTGGAACGTACCATTGCAGAACACCACACAAATATGCCCTGAACCTGTACCGCTCCATAACCTCCCTGTCTCACTGGAACGTACCAAAGCAGAACTCCACACAAATATGCCCTGAACCTGTACCCGTCCATAACCTCCCTGTCTCATTGGATCGTCCCACTGCAGAACTCCACACAAATATGCCGTGAACCGGTACCCTCCAAAACCTCCCTGTCTCACTGGAAAGTACCAATGCAGAACTACACACAAATATGCCCTGAACCTGTACCCCTCCATAACCTCCCTGTCTCACTGGAACGCACCAATGCCGAACTCCACTCAAATATGCCCTGATCCAGTACCGTGCATAACCTCCCTGTCTCACTGGAACGTACCATTGCAGAACACCACACAAATATGCCCTGAAAGTGTAACCGCCCATAACCTCCTTGTCTCACTGGAACGCACCAATGCAGAACTCCACACAAATTTGCCCTGAACCTGTATCCCTCAATAACCTCCCTGTCTCACTGGAACGTACCAATGCAGAGCTCCACTCAAATATGCCCTGATCCTGTACCGTGCATAATCTCCCTGTCTCACTGGAACGTACCAATGCAGAATTCCACACAAATATGCCCTGAACGTGTACCCGCCCACAACCTCCTTGTCTCTCTGGAACGCACCAATGCAGAAATCCACACAAATTTGCCCTGAACCTGTCCACCTCCATAACCTCCCTGTCTCACTGAAACGTACTAATGCAGAACTCCACACAAATATGCCCTGAACCTGTACCCCTCCATAACCTCCCTGTCTCACTGGAACGTACCATTGCAGAAAACCACACAAATATGCCCTGAACCTGTACCCCTCCATAACCTCCCTGTCTCACTGGAACGTACCAATGCAGAACTCCACACAAATATGCCATGAACCGGTACCCTCCATAACCTCACTGTCTCAGTGGAAAGTTCCAATACAGAACTCCATACAAATATGCCCTGAACCTGTACCCGACCATAACCTCCCTGTCTCACTGGAACGCACCAATGCCGAACTCCACTCAAATATGTCCTGAACCTGTACCCCTCCATAATCTTCTGTCTCACTGGAACGTACCATTGCAGAACACCACACAAATATGCCCTGAAAGTGTAACCGCCCATAACCTCCTTGTCTCACTGGAACGCACCAATGCAGAACTCCACACAAATTTGCCCTGATCCTGCACCCCTCCATAACTTCCCTGTCTCACTGGAACGTACCAATGCAGAACTCCACACAAATATGCCCTGAACCTGTACCCGCCCATAACCTCCTTGTCTCACTGGAACGTACCAACGCAGAACTCCACACAAATTTGCCCTGAACCTGTACGCGACCATAACCTCCCTGTCTCACTGGAACGTACCAACGCAGAACTCCACACAAATTTGCCCTGAACCTGTACCCGACCATAACCTCCCTGTCTCACTGGAACGTACCAATGCGGAACTCCACACAAATATGCCATGAACCGGTACCCGACCATAACCTCCTTGTCTCAATGGAATGTACCACTGCTTAACTCCACACAAATATGCCCTGAACCTGTACCCTCCATAACCTCCCTGTCTCACTGGAACGTACCAATGCAGAACTACACACAAATATGCCCTGAACCTGTACCCCTCCAAAAAATCCCTGTCTCACTGGAACGTACCAATGCAGAACTCGAAACAAATATGCCCTGAACCTGTACCCCTCCATAACCTCCCTGTCTCACTGGAACGCACCAATGCCGAACTCCACTCAAATATGCCCTGATCCTGCACCGGACATAACTTCCCTGTCTCACTGGAACGTACCATTGCAGAACACCACACAAATATGCCCTGAAAGTGTAACCGCCCATAACCTCCTTGTCTCACTGGAACGCACCAATGCAGAACTCCACACAAATTTGCCCTGAACCTGTACCCCTCAATAACCTCCCTGTCTCACTGGAACGTACCAATGCAGAGCTCCACTCAAATATGCCATGATCCTGTACCGTGCATAATCTCCCTGTCTCACTGGAACGTACCAATGCAGAATTCCACACAAATATGCCCTGAACGTGTACCCGCCCACAACCTCCTTGTCTCACTGGAACGCACCAATGCAGAAATCCACACAAATTTGCCCTGAACCTGTCCACCTCCATAACCTCCCTGTCTCACTGAAACGTACTAATGCAGAACTCCACACAAATATGCCCTGAACCTGTACCCCTCCATAACCTCCCTGTCTCACTGGAACGTACCATTGCAGAAAACCACACAAATATGCCCTGAACCTGTACCCCTCCATAACCTCCCTGTCTCACTGGAACGTACCAATGCAGAACTCCACACAAATATGCCATGAACCGGTACCCTCCATAACCTCACTGTCTCAGTGGAAAGTTCCAATACAGAACTCCATACAAATATGCCCTGAACCTGTACCCGACCATAACCTCCCTGTCTCACTGGAACGCACCAATGCCGAACTCCACTCAAATATGCCCTGAACCTGTACCCCTCCATAATCTTCTGTCTCACTGGAACGTACCATTGCAGAACACCACACAAATATGCCCTGAAAGTGTAACCGCCCATAACCTCCTTGTCTCACTGGAACGCAACAATGCAGAACTCCACACAAATTTGCCCTGATCCTGCACCCCTCCATAACCTCCCTGTCTCACTGGAACGTACCAATGCAGAACTCCACACAAATATGCCCTGAACCTGTACCCGCCCATAACCTCCTTGTCTCACTGGAACGTACCAACGCAGAACTCCACACAAATTTGCCCTGAACCTGTACCCGACCATAACCTCCCTGTCTCACTGGAACGTACCAATGCAGAACTCCACACAAATATGCCATGAACCGCTACGCGACCATAACCTCCTTGTCTCAATGGAATGTACAACTGCTTAACTCCACACAAATATGCCCTGAACCTGTACCCTCCATAACCTCCCTGTCTCACTGGAACGTACCAATGCAGAACTACACACAAATATGCCCTGAACCTGTACCCCTCCAAAAACTCCCTGTCTCACTGGAACGTACCAATGCAGAACTCGAACCAAATATGCCCTGAACCTGTACCCCTCCATAACCTCCCTTTCTCACTGGAACGCACCAATGCCGAACTCTACTCAAATATGCCCTGATCCTGCACCGGACATAACTTCGCTGTCTCACTGGAACGTACCATTGCAGAACACCACACAAATATGCCCTGAAAGTGTAACCGCCCATAACCTCCTTGTCTCACTGGAACGCACCAATGCAGAACTCCACACAAATTTGCCCTGAACCTGTACCCCTCAATAACCTCCCTGTCTCACTGGAACGTACCAATGCAGAGCTCCACTCAAATATGCCCTGAACCTGTACCCCTCCATTACCTCCCTGTCTCACTGGAACGTACCATTGCAGAAAACCACACAAATATGCCCTGAACCTGTACCCCTCCATAATCTTCTGTCTCACTGGAACGTACCATTGCAGAACACCACACAAATATGCCCTGAAAGTGTAACCGCCCATAACCTCCTTGTCTCACTGGAACGCAACAATGCAGAACTCCACACAAATTTGCCCTGATCCTGCACTCCTCCATAACCTCCCTGTCTCACTGGAACGTACCAATGCAGAACTCCACACAAATATGCCCTGAACCTGTACCCGCCCATAACCTCCTTGTCTCACTGGAACGTACCAACGCAGAACTCCACACAAATTTGCCCTGAACCTGTACCCGACCATAACCTCCCTGTCTCACTGGAACGTACCAATGCAGAACTCCACACAAATATGCCATGAACCGGTACCCGACCATAACCTCCTTGTCTCAATGGAATGTACCACTGCTTAACTCCACACAAATATGCCCTGAACCTGTACCCTCCATAACCTCCCTGTCTCACTGGAACGTACCAATGCAGAACTCCACACAAATATGCCCTGAACCTGTACCCGTCCATAACCTCCCTGTCTCATTGGATCGTCCCACTGCAGAACTCCACACAAATATGCCATGAACCGGTACCCGACCATAACCTCCTAGTCTCAATGGAATGTACCACTGCTTAACTCCACACAAATATGCCCTGAACCTGTACCCTCCATAACCTCCCTGTCTCAGTGGAACGTACCAATGCCGAACTACACACAAATATGCCCTGAACCTGTACCCCTCCAAAAACCCCCTGTCTCACTGGAACGTACCAATGCAGAACTCGACACAAATATGCCCTGAACCTGTACCCCTCCATAACCTCCCTGTCTCACTGGAACGCACCAATGCCGAACTCCACTCAAATATGCCCTGTTCCTGCACCGGACATAACTTCCCTGTCTCACTGGAACGTACCATTGCAGAACACCACACAAATATGCCCTGAACCTGTACCCCTCCATAACCTGCCAGTCTCACTGGAACGTACCACTGCAGAACTCCACACAAATATGCCATGAACCGGTACCCTCCATAACCTCCCTGTCTCACTGGAAAGTACCAATGCAGAACTCCACACAAATATGCCCTGAACCAGTACCCGACCATAACCTCCCTGTCTCACTGGAACGTACCACTGCAGAACTCCACACAAATATGCCCTGAACCTCTACCCTCCATAACCTCCCTGTCTCACTGGAACGTACCAATGCAGAACTACAAACAAATATGCCCTGAACCTGTACCCCTCCATAACCTCACTGTCTCACTGGAACGTACCAATGCAGAACTCCACACAAATATGCCCAGAACCTGTACCCCTCCATAACTTCCCTGTCTCACTGGAACGAACCAATGCCGAACTCCACTCAAATATGCCCTGAGCCTGTACCCCTCCATAACCTTCTGTCTCACTGGAACGTACCATTGCAGAACACCACAAAAATATGCCCTGAAAGTGTACCCGCCCATAACCTCCTTGACTCACTGGAACGCACCAATGCAGAACTCCACACAAATTTGACCTCAACCTGTACCACTCCATAACCTCCCTGTCTCACTGGAACGTACCAATGAAGAACACCACACAAATATGCCCTGAACCTGTACCCTCCATAACTTATCTGTCTCACTGGAACGTACCAATGCAGAACTACACACAAATATGCCCTGAACCTGTACCCCTCCATAACCTCCCTGTCTCACTGGAACGTACCATTGCAGAACACCACACAAATATGCCCTGAACCTGTACCCCTCCATACCCTCCCTGTCTCACTGGAACGTACCGATGCTGAACTCCACACAAATATGCCATGAGCCTGTACCCCTCCATAACCTCCCTGTCTCACTGGAACGTACCAATGTAGAACTCCACACAAATATGCCCTGAACCTGTACCCTCCATAACCTCCCTGTCTCACTGGAACGTACCAATGCAGAACTACAAACAAATATGCCGTGAACCTGTACCACTCCATAACCTCCCTGACTCACCGGAACGTACAAATGCAGAACTACACTCAAATATGCCCTGAACCTGTACCCCTCCATAACCTCCCAGTCTCTCAGGAACGTACCACTGCAGAACACCACGTAAATATGCCCTGAACGTGTACCCGCCCATAACCTCCCTGTCTCACTGGAAATTACCACTGCAGAACTACACACAAATTTGCCCTGAACCTGTACCCCTGCAAAACCTCCCTGTCTCACTGGAACGTACCAATTCAGAACTCCACACAAATATGCCCTGAACCTGCACCCTCCATAACCTCCCTGTCTCACTGGAACGTACCAGTGCAGAACTACACACAAATATGCCCTGAACCTGTACCCCTCCATAACCTCCCTGTCTCACTGGAACGCACCAATGCCGAACTCCACTCAAATATGCCCTGATCCTGTACCGTGCATAACCTCCCTGTCTCACTGGAACGTACCATTGCAGTACACCAAACAAATATGCCCTGAACCTGTACCCCTCCATAACCTCCCTGTCTCACTGGAACGTACCAATGCAGAACTCCACACAAATATGCCCTGAACCTGTACCCGTCCATAACCTCCCTGTCTCATTGGATCGTCCCACTGCAGAACTCCACACAAATATGCCATGAACCGGTACCATCCATAACCTCCCTGTCTCACTGGAAATTACCAATGCAGAATTCCACAGAAATATGCCCTGAACGTGTACCCGCCCTGAAACTCCTTGTCTCACTGGAACGCACCAATGCAGAACTCCACACAAATATGCCCTGAACCTGTACCCTCCATAACCTCCCTGTCTCACTGGAACGTACCAATGCAGAACTCCACACAAATATGCCATGAACCGGTACCCTCCATAACCTCCCTGTCTCACTCGAAAGTACCAATGCAGAACTCCACAGAAATATGCCCTGAACCTGTACCCGACCATAACCTCCCTGTCTCACTGGAACGTACCACTGCAGAACTCCACACAAATATGCCATGAACCTGTACCCTCCATAACCTCCCTGTCTCACTGGAACGTACCAATGCAGAACTACAAACAAATATGCCGGGAACCTGTACCCCTCCATAACCTCCCTGTCTCACTGGAACGTACCAATGCAAAACTCCACACAAATATGCCCTGAACCTGTACCCCTCCATAACTTCCCTGTCTCACTGGAACGCACCAATGCCGAACTCCACTCAAATATGCCCTGAACCTGTACCCCTCCATAACCTCCCTGTCTCACTGGAACGTACCACTGAAGAACACCACAGAAATATGCCCTGAACGTGTACCCGCTCATAAGCTCCTTGTCTCACTGGAACGTACCAACGCAGAACTCCACACAAATATGCCCTGAACCTGTACCCTCCATATCCTCCCTGTCTCACTGTAACGTAACAATGCAGAACTACACACAAATATGCCCTGAACCTGTACCCCTCCATAACCTCCCTGTCTCACTGGAACGCACCAATGCCGAACTCCACTCAAATATGCCCTGATCCAGTACCGTGCATAACCTCCCTGTCTCACTGGAACGTACTATTGCAGAACACCACACAAATATGCCCTGAACCTGTACCACTCCATAACCTCCCTGTCTCACTGGAACGTACCAATGCAGAAGTCCACACAAATATGCCCTGAACCTGTACCCGTCCATAACCTCCCTGTCTCATTGGATCGTCCCACTGCAGAACTCCACACAAATATGCCATGAACCGGTACCCTCCAAAACCTCCCTGTCTCACTGGAAAGTACCAATGCAGAACTACACACAAATATGCCCTGAACCTGTACCCCTCCATAACCTCCCTGTCTCACTGGAACGTCCCACTGCAGAACTCCACACAAATATGCCCTGAACCTGTACCCCTCCAAAAACCCCCTGTCTCACTGGAACGTACCAATGCAGAACTTGACACAAATATGCCCTGAACCTGTACCCCTCCATAACCTCCCTGTCTCACTGGAACGCACCAATGCCGAACTCCACTCAAATATGCCCTGTTCCTGCACCGGACATAACTTCCCTGTCTCACTGGAACGTACCATTGCAGAACACCACACAAATATGCCCTGAACCTGTACCCCTCCATAACCTGCCAGTCTCACTGGAACGTACCACTGCAGAACTCCACACAAATATGCCATGAACCGGTACCCTCCATAACCTCCCTGTCTCACTGGAAAGTACCAATGCAGAACTCCACACAAATATGCCCTGAACCAGTACCCGACCATAACCTCCCTGTCTCACTGGAACGTACCACTGCAGAACTCCACACAAATATGCCCTGAACCTCTACCCTCCATAACCTCCCTGTCTCACTGGAACGTACCAATGCAGAACTACAAACAAATATGCCCTGAACCTGTACCCCTCCATAACCTCACTGTCTCACTGGAACGTACCAATGCAGAACTCCACACAAATATGCCCAGAACCTGTACCCCTCCATAACTTCCCTGTCTCACTGGAACGCACCAATGCCGAACTCCACTCAAATATGCCCTGAGCCTGTACCCCTCCATAACCTTCTGTCTCACTGGAACGTACCATTGCAGAACACCACAAAAATATGCCCTGAAAGTGTACCCGCCCATAACCTCCTTGACTCACTGGAACGCACCAATGCAGAACTCCACACAAATTTGACCTGAACCTGTACCACTCCATAACCTCCCTGTCTCACTGGAACGTACCAATGAAGAACACCACACAAATATGCCCTGAACCTGTACCCTCCATAACTTATCTGTCTCACTGGAACGTACCAATGCAGAACTACACACAAATATGCCCTGAACCTGTACCCCTCCATAACCTCCCTGTCTCACTGGAACGTACCATTGCAGAATACCACACAAATATGCCCTGAACCTGTACCCCTCCATACCCTCCCTGTCTCACTGGAACGTACCGATGCTGAACTCCACACAAATATGCCATGAGCCTGTACCCCTCCATAACCTCCCTGTCTCACTGGAACGTACCAATGTAGAACTCCACACAAATATGCCCTGAACCTGTACCCTCCATAACCTCCCTGTCTCACTGGAACGTACCAATGCAGAACTACAAACAAATATGCCGTGAACCTGTACCACTCCATAACCTCCCTGACTCACCGGAACGTACAAATGCAGAACTACACTCAAATATGCCCTGAACCTGTACCCCTCCATAACCTCCCAGTCTCTCAGGAACGTACCACTGCAGAACACCACGTAAATATGCCCTGAACGTGTACCCGCCCATAACCTCCCTGTCTCACTGGAAATTACCACTGCAGAACTACACACAAATATGCCCTGAACCTGTACCCTCCTTAATCTCCCTGTCTCACTGGAACGTACCAATGCGGAACTACAAACAAATATGCCCTGAACCTGTACCCCTCCATAACCTCCCTGTCTCACTGGAGCGTACTAATGCAGAACACCACACAAATACGCCCTGAAAGTGTACCCGCCCATAACCTCCTTGTCTCACTGGAACGCACCAATGCAGAACTCCACACAAATTTGCCCTGAACCTGTACCCCTGCAAAACCTCCCTGTCTCACTGGAACGTACCAATTCAGAACTCCACACAAATATGTCCTGAACCTGCACCATCCATAACCTCCCTGTCTCACTGGAACGTACCAGTGCAGAACTACACACAAATATGCCCTGAACCTGTACCACTCCATAACCTCCCTGTCTCACTGGAACGCACCAATGCCGAACTCCACTCAAATATGCCCTGATCCTGTACCGTGCATAACCTCCCTGTCTCACTGGAACGTACCATTGCAGTACACCAAACAAATATGCCCTGAACCTGTACCCCTCCATAACCTCCCTGTCTCACTGGAACGTACCAATGCAGAACTCCACACAAATATGCCCTGAACCTGTACCCGTCCATAACCTCCCTGTCTCATTGGATCGTCCCACTGCAGAACTCCACACAAATATGCCATGAACCGGTACCATCCATAACCTCCCTGTCTCACTGGAAATTACCAATGCAGAATTCCACAGAAATATGCCCTGAACGTGTACCCGCCCTGAACCTCCTTGTCTCACTGGAACGCACCAATGCAGAACTCCACACAAATATGCCCTGAACCTGTACCCTCCATAACCTCCCTGTCTCACTGGAACGTACCAATGCAGAACTCCACACAAATATGCCATGAACCGGTACCCTCCATAACCTCCCTGTCTCACTGGAACGTACCAATGCAGAACTACAAACAAATATGCCGGGAACCTGTACCCCTCCATAATCTCCCTGTCTCACTGGAACGTACCAATGCAAAACTCCACACAAATATGCCCTGAACCTGTACCCCTCCATAACTTCCCTGTCTCACTGGAACGCACCAATGCCGAACTCCACTCAAATATGCCCTGAACCTGTACCCCTCCATATCCTCCCTGTCTCACTGGAACGTACCACTGAAGAACACCACAGAAATATGCCCTGAACGTGTACCCGCTCATAAGCTCCTTGTCTCACTGGAACGTACCAACGCAGAACTCCACACAAATATGCCCTGAACCTGTACCCTCCATATCCTCCCTGTCTCACTGTAACGTAACAATGCAGAACTACACACAAATATGCCCTGAACCTGTACCCCTCCATAACCTCCCTGTCTCACTGGAACGCACCAATGCCGAACTCCACTCAAATATGCCCTGATCCAGTACCGTGCATAACCTCCCTGTCTCACTGGAACGTACCAATGAAGAACACCACACAAATATGCCCTGAACCTGTACCCTCCATAACTTATCTGTCTCACTGGAACGTACCAATGCAGAACTACACACAAATATGCCCTGAACCTGTACCCCTCCATAACCTCCCTGTCTCACTGGAACGTACCATTGCAGAACACCACACAAATATGCCCTGAACCTGTACCCCTCCATACCCTCCCTGTCTCACTGGAACGTACAGATGTAGAACTCCACACAAATATGTCATGAGCCTGTACCCCTCCATAACATCCCTGTCTCACTGGAACGTACCAATGTAGAACTCCACACAAATATGCCCTGAACCTGTACCCTCCATAACCTCCCTGTCTCACTGGAACGTACCAATGCAGAACTACAAACAAATATGCCGTGAACCTGTACCACTCCATAACCTCCCTGACTCACCGGAACGTACAAATGCAGAACTACACTCAAATATGCCCTGAACCTGTACCCCTCCATAACCTCCCAGTCTCTCAGGAACGTACCACTGCAGAACACCACGTAAATATGCCCTGAACGTGTACCCGCCCATAACCTCCCTGTCTCACTGGAAATTACCACTGCAGAACTACACACAAATATGCCCTGAACCTGTACCCTCCTTAATCTCCCTGTCTCACTGGAACGTACCAATGCGGAACTACAAACAAATATGCCCTGAACCTGTACCCCTCCATAACCTCCCTGTCTCACTGGAGCGTACTAATGCAGAACACCACACAAATACGCCCTGAAAGTGTACCCGCCCATAACCTCCTTGTCTCACTGGAACGCACCAATGCAGAACTCCACACAAATTTGCCCTGAACCTGTACCCCTGCAAAACCTCCCTGTCTCACTGGAACGTACCAATTCAGAACTCCACACAAATATGCCCTGAACCTGCACCCTCCATAACCTCCCTGTCTCACTGGAACGTACCAGTGCAGAACTACACACAAATATGCCCTGAACCTGTACCCCTCCATAACCTCCCTGTCTCACTGGAACGCACCAATGCCGAACTCCACTCAAATATGCCCTGATCCTGTACCGTGCATAACCTCCCTGTCTCACTGGAACGTACCATTGCAGTACACCAAACAAATATGCCCTGAACCTGTACCCCTCCATAACCTCCCTGTCTCACTGGAACGTACCAATGCAGAACTCCACACAAATATGCCCTGAACCTGTACCCGTCCATAACCTCCCTGTCTCATTGGATCGTCCCACTGCAGAACTCCACACAAATATGCCATGAACCGGTACCATCCATAACCTCCCTGTCTCACTGGAAATTACCAATGCAGAATTCCACAGAAATATGCCCTGAACGTGTACCCGCCCTGAACCTCCTTGTCTCACTGGAACGCACCAATGCAGAACTCCACACAAATATGCCCTGAACCTGTACCCTCCATAACCTCCCTGTCTCACTGGAACGTACCAATGCAGAACTCCACACAAATATGCCATGAACCGGTACCCTCCATAACCTCCCTGTCTCACTGGAAAGTACCAATGCAGAACTCCACAGAAATATGCCCTGAACCTGTACCCGACCATAACCTCCCTGTCTCACTGGAACGTACCACTGCAGAACTCCACACAAATATGCCATGAACCTGTACCCTCCATAACCTCCCTGTCTCACTGGAACGTACCAATGCAGAACTACAAACAAATATGCCGGGAACCTGTACCCCTCCATAACCTCCCTGTCTCACTGGAACGTACCAATGCAAAACTCCACACAAATATGCCCTGAACCTGTACCCCTCCATAACTTCCCTGTCTCACTGGAACGCACCAATGCCGAACTCCACTCAAATATGCCCTGAACCTGTACCCCTCCATAACCTCCCTGTCTCACTGGAACGTACCACTGAAGAACACCACAGAAATATGCCCTGAACGTGTACCCGCTCATAAGCTCCTTGTCTCACTGGAACGTACCAACGCAGAACTCCACACAAATATGCCCTGAACCTGTACCCTCCATATCCTCCCTGTCTCACTGTAACGTAACAATGCAGAACTACACACAAATATGCCCTGAACCTGTACCCCTCCATAACCTCCCTCTCTCACTGGAACGCACCAATGCCGAACTCCACTCAAATATGCCCTGATCCAGTACCGTGCATAACCTCCCTGTCTCACTGGAACGTACCATTGCAGAACACCACACAAATATGCCCTGAACCTGTACCACTCCATAACCTCCCTGTCTCACTGGAACGTACCAATGCAGAACTCCACACAAATATGCCCTGAACCTGTACCCGTCCATAACCTCCCTGTCTCATTGGATCGTCCCACTGCAGAACTCCACACAAATATGCCATGAACCGGTACCCTCCAAAACCTCCCTGTCTCACTGGAAAGTACCAATGCAGAACTACACACAAATATGCCCTGAACCTGTACCCCTCCATAACCTCCCTGTCTCACTGGAACGTCCCACTGCAGAACTCCACACAAATATGCCCTGAACCTGTACCCCTCCAAAAACCCCCTGTCTCACTGGAACGTACCAATGCAGAACTCGACACAAATATGCCCTGAACCTGTACCCCTCCATAACCTCCCTGTCTCACTGGAACGCACCAATGCCGAACTCCACTCAAATATGCCCTGTTCCTGCACCGGACATAACTTCCCTGTCTCACTGGAACGTACCATTGCAGAACACCACACAAATATGCCCTGAACCTGTACCCCTCCATAACCTGCCAGTCTCACTGGAACGTACCACTGCAGAACTCCACACAAATATGCCATGAACCGGTACCCTCCATAACCTCCCTGTCTCACTGGAAAGTACCAATGCAGAACTCCACACAAATATGCCCTGAACCAGTACCCGACCATAACCTCCCTGTCTCACTGGAACGTACCACTGCAGAACTCCACACAAATATGCCCTGAACCTCTACCCTCCATAACCTCCCTGTCTCACTGGAACGTACCAATGCAGAACTACAAACAAATATGCCCTGAACCTGTACCCCTCCATAACCTCACTGTCTCACTGGAACGTACCAATGCAGAACTCCACACAAATATGCCCAGAACCTGTACCCCTCCATAACTTCCCTGTCTCACTGGAACGCACCAATGCCGAACTCCACTCAAATATGCCCTGAGCCTGTACCCCTCCATAACCTTCTGTCTCACTGGAACGTACCATTGCAGAACACCACAAAAATATGCCCTGAAAGTGTACCCGCCCATAACCTCCTTGACTCACTGGAACGCACCAATGCAGAACTCCACACAAATTTGACCTGAACCTGTACCACTCCATAACCTCCCTGTCTCACTGGAACGTACCAATGAAGAACACCACACAAATATGCCCTGAACCTGTACCCTCCATAACTTATCTGTCTCACTGGAACGTACCAATGCAGAACTACACACAAATATGCCCTGAACCTGTACCCCTCCATAACCTCCCTGTCTCACTGGAACGTACCATTGCAGAACACCACACAAATATGCCCTGAACCTGTACCCCTCCATACCCTCCCTGTCTCACTGGAACGTACCGATGCTGAACTCCACACAAATATGCCATGAGCCTGTACCCCTCCATAACCTCCCTGTCTCACTGGAACGTACCAATGTAGAACTCCACACAAATATGCCCTGAACCTGTACCCTCCATAACCTCCCTGTCTCACTGGAACGTACCAATGCAGAACTACAAACAAATATGCCGTGAACCTGTACCACTCCATAACCTCCCTGACTCACCGGAACGTACAAATGCAGAACTACACTCAAATATGCCCTGAACCTGTACCCCTCCATAACCTCCCAGTCTCTCAGGAACGTACCACTGCAGAACACCACGTAAATATGCCCTGAACGTGTACCCGCCCATAACCTCCCTGTCTCACTGGAAATTTCCACTGCAGAACTACACACAAATATGCCCTGAACCTGTACCCTCCTTAATCTCCCTGTCTCACTGGAACGTACCAATGCGGAACTACAAACAAATATGCCCTGAACCTGTACCCCTCCATAACCTCCCTGTCTCACTGGAGCGTACTAATGCAGAACACCACACAAATACGCCCTGAAAGTGTACCCGCCCATAACCTCCTTGTCTCACTGGAACGCACCAATGCAGAACTCCACACAAATTTGCCCTGAACCTGTACCCCTGCAAAACCTCCCTGTCTCACTGGAACGTACCAATTCAGAACTCCACACAAATATGCCCTGAACCTGCACCCTCCATAACCTCCCTGTCTCACTGGAACGTACCAGTGCAGAACTACACACAAATATGCCCTGAACCTGTACCCCTCCATAACCTCCCTGTCTCACTGGAACGCACCAATGCCGAACTCCACTCAAATATGCCCTGATCCTGTACCGTGCATAACCTCCCTGTCTCACTGGAACGTACCATTGCAGTACACCAAACAAATATGCCCTGAACCTGTACCCCTCCATAACCTCCCTGTCTCACTGGAACGTACCAATGCAGAACTCCACACAAATATGCCCTGAACCTGTACCCGTCCATAACCTCCCTGTCTCATTGGATCGTCCCACTGCAGAACTCCACACAAATATGCCATGAACCGGTACCATCCATAACCTCCCTGTCTCACTGGAAATTACCAATGCAGAATTCCACAGAAATATGCCCTGAACGTGTACCCGCCCTGAACCTCCTTGTCTCACTGGAACGCACCAATGCAGAACTCCACACAAATATGCCCTGAACCTGTACCCTCCATAACCTCCCTGTCTCACTGGAACGTACCAATGCAGAACTCCACACAAATATGCCATGAACCGGTACCCTCCATAACCTCCCTGTCTCACTGGAACGTACCAATGCAGAACTACAAACAAATATGCCGGGAACCTGTACCCCTCCATAACCTCCCTGTCTCACTGGAACCTACCAATGCAAAACTCCACACAAATATGCCCTGAACCTGTACCCCTCCATAACTTCCCTGTCTCACTGGAACGCACCAATGCCGAACTCCACTCAAATATGCCCTGAACCTGTACCCCTCCATAACCTCCCTGTATCACTGGAACGTACCACTGAAGAACACCACAGAAATATGCCCTGAACGTGTACCCGCTCATAAGCTCCTTGTCTCACTGTAACGTAACAATGCAGAACTACACACAAATATGCCCTGAACCTGTACCCCTCCATAACCTCCCTGTCTCACTGGAACGCACCAATGCCGAACTCCACTCAAATATGCCCTGATCCAGTACCGTGCATAACCTCCCTGTCTCACTGGAACGTACCATTGCAGAACACCACACAAATATGCCCTGAACCTGTACCACTCCATAACCTCCCTGTCTCACTGGAACGTACCAATGCAGAACTCCACACAAATATGCCCTGAACCTGTACCCGTCCATAACCTCCCTGTCTCATTGGATCGTCCCACTGCAGAACTCCACACAAATATGCCATGAACCGGTACCCTCCAAAACCTCCCTGTCTCACTGGAAAGTACCAATGCAGAACTACACACAAATATGCCCTGAACCTGTACCCCTCCATAACCTCCCTGTCTCACTGGAACGCACCAATGCCGAACTCCACTCAAATATGCCCTGATCCAGTACCGTGCATAACCTCCCTCTCTCACTGGAACGTACCATTGCAGAACACCACACAAATATGCCCTGAAAGTGTAACCGCCCATAACCTCCTTGTCTCACTGGAACGCACCAATGCAGAACTCCACACAAATTTGCCCTGAACCTGTACCCCTCAATAACCTCCCTGTCTCACTGGAACGTACCAATGCAGAGCTCCACTCAAATATGCCCTGATCCTGTACCGTGCATAATCTCCCTGTCTCACTGGAACGTACCAATGCAGAATTCCACACAAATATGCCCTGAACGTGTACCCGCCCACACCCTCCTTGTCTCACTGGAACGCACCAATGCAGAAATCCACACAAATTTGCCCTGAACCTGTACACCTCCATAACCTCCCTGTCTCACTGAAACGTACTAATGCAGAACTCCACACAAATATGCCCTGAACCTGTACCCCTCCATAACCTCCCTGTCTCACTGGAACGTACCATTGCAGAAAACCACACAAATATGCCCTGAACCTGTAACCCTCCATAACCTCCCTGTCTCACTGGAACGTACCAATGCAGAACTCCACACAAATATGCCATGAACCGGTACCCTCCATAAACTCACTGTCTCAGTGGAAAGTTCCAATACAGAACTCCATACAAATATGCCCTGAACCTGTACCCGACCATAACCTCCCTGTCTCACTGGAACGCACCAATGCCGAACTCCACTCAAATATGCCCTGAACCTGTACCCCTCCGTAATCTTCTGTCTCACTGGAACGTACCATTGCAGAACACCACACAAATATGCCCTGAAAGTGTAACCGCCCATAACCTCCTTGTCTCACTGGAACGCACCAATGCAGAACTCCACACAAATTTGCCCTGATCCTGTACCCCTCCATAACCTCCCTGTCTCACTGGAACGTACCAATGCAGAACTCCACACAAATATGCCCTGAACCTGTACCGCCCATAACCTCCTTGTCTCACTGGAACGTACCAACGCAGAACTCCACACAAATTTGCCCTGAACCTGTACCCGACCATAACCTCCCTGTCTCACTGGAACGTACCAATGCAGAACTCCACACAACTATGCCATGAACCGGTACCCGACCATAACCTCCTTGTCTCAATGGAATGTACCACTGCTTAACTCCACACAAATATGCCCTGATCCTGCACCGGACATAACTTCCCTGTCTCACTGGAACGTACCATTGCAGAACACCACACAAATATGCCCTGAACCTGTACCCCTCCATAACCTGCCAGTCTCACTGGAACGTACCAATGCAGAACTCCACACAAATATGCCATGAACCGGTACCCTCCATAACCTCCCTGTCTCACTGGAAAGTACCAATGCAGAACTCCACACAAATATGCCCTGAACCAGTACCCGACCATAACCTCCCTGTCTCACTGGAACGTACCACTGCAGAACTCCACACAAATATGCCCTGAACCTGTACCCTCCATAACCTCCCTGTCTCACTGGAACGTACCAATGCTGAACTACAAACAAATATGCCCTGAACCTGTACCCCTCCATAACCTCACTGTCTCACTGGAACGTACCAATGCAGAAATCCACACAAATATGCCCAGAACCTGTACCCCTCCATAACTTCCCTGTCTCACTGGAACGCACCAATGCCGAACTCCACTCAAATATGCCCTGAGCCTGTACCCCTCCATAACCTTCTGTCTCACTGGAACGTACCATTGCAGAACACCACAAAAATATGCCCTGAAAGTGTACTCGCCCATAACCTCCTTGACTCACTGGAACGCACCAATGCAGAACTCCACACAAATTTGACCTGAACCTGTACCACTCCATAACCTCCCTGTCTCACTGGAACGTACCAATGAAGAACACCACACAAATATGCCCTGAACCTGTACCCTCCATAACTTATCTGTCTCACTGGAACGTACCAATGCAGAACTACACACAAATATGCCCTGAACCTGTACCCCTCCATAACCTCCCTGTCTCACTGGAACGTACCATTGCAGAACACCACACAAATATGCCCTGAACCTGTACCCCTCCATACCCTCCCTGTCTCACTGGAACGTACCAATGCTGAACTCCACACAAATATGCCATGAGCCTGTACCGCTCCATAACCTTCCTGTCTCACTGGAACGTACCAATGCAGAACTCCACACAAATATGCCCTGAACCTGTACCCTCCATAACCTCCCTGCCTCACTGGAACGTACCAATGCAGAACTACAAACAAATATGCCGTGAACCTGTACCACTCCATAACCTCCCTGACTCACCGGAACGTACAAATGCAGAACTACACTCAAATATGCCCTGAACCTGAACCCCTCCATAACCTCCCAGTCTCTCAGGAACGTACCACTGCAGAACACCACGTAAATATGCCCTGAACGTGTACCCGCCCATAACCTCCTTGTCTCACTGGAACGTACCAACGCAGAACTCCACACAAATATGCCCTGAACCTGTACCCGACCATAACCTCCCTGTCTCACTGGAAATTACCACTGCAGAACTACACACAACTATGCCCTGAACCTGTACCCTCCTTAAACTCCCTGTCTCACTGGAACGTACCATTGCGGAACTACAAACAAATATGCCCTGAACCTGTACCCCTCCATAACCTCCCTGTCTCACTGGAGCGTACTAATGCAGAACACCACACAAATATGCCCTGAAAGTGTACCCGCCCATAACCTCCTTGTCTCACTGTAACGCACCAATGCAGAACTCCACACAAATTTGCCCTGAACCTGTACCCCTGCAAAACCTCCCTGTCTCACTGGAACGTACCAATTCAGAACTCCACACAAATATGCCCTGAACCTGCACCCTCCATAACCTCCCTGTCTCACTGGAACGTACCAGTGCAGAACTACACACAAATATGCCCTGAACCTGTACCCCTCCATAACCTCCCTGTCTCACTGGAACGCACCAATGCCGAACTCCACTCAAATATGCCCTGATCCTGTACCGTGCATAACCTCCCTGTCTCACTGGAACGTACCATTGCAGAACACCAAACAAATATGCCCTGAACCTGTACCCCTCCATAACCTCCCTGTCTCACTGGAACGTACCAATGCAGAACTCAACACAAATATGCCCTGAACCTGTACCCGTCCATAACCTCCCTGTCTCATTGGATCGTCCCACTGCAGAACTCCACACAAATATGCCATGAACCGGTACCATCCATAACCTCCCTGTCTCACTGGAAAGTACCAATGCAGAATTCCACAGAAATATGCCCTGAACGTGTACCGGCCCATAACCTCCTTGTCTCACTGGAACGCACCAATGCGGAACTCCACACAAATATGCCCTGAACCTGTACCCTCCATAACCTCCCTGTCTCTCTGGAACGTACCAATGCAGAACTCCACACAAATATGCCATGAACTGGTACCCTCCATAACCTCCCTGTCTCACTGGAAAGTACCAATGCAGAACTCCACAGAAAAATGCCCTGAACCTGTACCCGACCATAACCTCCCTGTCTCACTGGAACGTATCACTGCAGAACTCCACACAAATATGCCATGAACCTGTACCCTCCATAACCTCCCTGTCTCACTGGAACGTACCAATGCAGAACTACAAACAAATATGCCGTGAACCTGTACCCCTCCATAACCTCCCTGTCTCACTGGAACGCACCAATGCGGAACTCCACACAAATATGCCCTGAACCTGTACCCTCCATAACCTCCCTGTCTCTCTGGAACGTACCAATGCAGAACTCCACACAAATATGCCATGAACCGGTACCCTCCATAACCTCCCTGTCTCACTGGAAAGTACCAATGCAAAACTCCACACAAATATGCCCTGAACCTGTACCCCTCCATAACTTCCCTGTCTCACTGGTACGCACCAATGCCGAACTCCACTCAAATATGCCCTGAACCTGTACCCCTCCATAACCTCCCTGTCTCACTGGTACGTACCACTGAAGAACACCACAGAAATATGCCCTGAACGTGTACCCGCTCATAAGCTCCTTGTCTCACTGGAACGTACCAACGCAGAACTCCACACAAATATGCCCTGAACCTGTACCCTCCATAACCTCCCTGTCTCACTGGAACGTAACAATGCAGAACTACACACAAATATGCCCTGAACCTGTACCCCTCCATAACCTCCCTGTCTCACTGGAACGCACCAATGCCGAACTCCACTCAAATATGCCCTGATCCAGTACCGTGCATAACCTCCCTGTCTCACTGGAACGTACCATTGCAGAACACCACACAAATATGCCCTGAACCTGTACCACTCCATAACCTCCCTGTCTCACTGGAACGTACCAAAGCAGAACTCCACACAAATATGCCCTGAACCTGTACCCGTCCATAACCTCCCTGTCTCATTGGATCGTCCCACTGCAGAACTCCACACAAATATGCCATGAACCGGTACCCTCCAAAACCTCCCTGTCTCACTGGAAAGTACCAATGCAGAACTACACACAAATATGCCCTGAACCTGTACCCCTCCATAACCTCCCTGTCTCACTGGAACGCACCAATGCCGAACTCCACTCAAATATGCCCTGATCCAGTACCGTGCTTAACCTCCCTGTCTCACTGGAACGTACCATTGCAGAACACCACACAAATATGCCCTGAAAGTGTAACCGCCCATAACCTCCTTGTCTCACTGGAACGCACCAATGCAGAACTCCACACAAATTTGCCCTGAACCTGTACCCCTCAATAAACTCCCTGTCTCACTGGAACGTACCAATGCAGAGCTCCACTCAAATATGCCATGATCCTGTACCGTGCATAATCTCCCTGTCTCACTGGAACGTACCAATGCAGAATTCCACACAAATATGCCCTGAACGTGTACCCGCCCTCAACCTCCTTGTCTCACTGGAACGCACCAATGCAGAAATCCACACAAATTTGCCCTGAACCTGTCCACCTCCATAACCTCCCTGTCTCACTGAAACGTACTAATGCAGAACTCCACACAAATATGCCCTGAACCTGTACCCCTCCATAACCTCCCTGTCTCACTGGAACGTACCATTGCAGAAAACCACACAAATATGCCCTGAACCTGTACCCCTCCATAACCTCCCTGTCTCACTGGAACGTACCAATGCAGAACTCCACACAAATATGCCATGAACCGGTACCCTCCATAACCTCACTGTCTCAGTGGAAAGTTCCAATACAGAACTCCATACAAATATGCCCTGAACCTGTACCCGACCATAACCTCCCTGTCTCACTGGAACGCACCAATGCCGAACTCCACTCAAATATGCCCTGAACCTGTACCCCTCCATAATCTTCTGTCTCACTGGAACGTACCATTGCAGAACACCACACAAATATGCCCTGAAAGTGTAACCGCCCATAACCTCCTTGTCTCACTGGAACGCACCAATGCAGAACTCCACACAAATTTGCCCTGATCCTGCACCCCTCCATAACCTCCCTGTCTCACTGGAACGTACCAATGCAGAACTCCACACAAATATGCCCTGAACCTGTACCCGCCCATAACCTCCTTGTCTCACTGGAACGTACCAACGCAGAACTCCACACAAATTTGCCCTGAACCTGTACCCGACCATAACCTCCCTGTCTCACTGGAACGTACCAATGCAGAACTCCACACAAATATGCCATGAACCGGTACCCGACCATAACCTCCTTGTCTCAATGGAATGTACCACTGCTTAACTCCACACAAATATGCCCTGAACCTGTACCCTCCATAACCTCCCTGTCTCACTGGAACGTACCAATGCAGAACTACACACAAATATGCCCTGAACCTGTACCCCTCCAAAAACTCCCTGTCTCACTGGAACGTACCAATGCAGAACTCGAAACAAATATGCCCTGAACCTGTACCCCTCCATAACCTCCCTGTCTCACTGGAACGCACCAATGCCGAACTCCACTCAAATATGCCCTGATCCTGCACCGGACATAACTTCCCTGTCTCACTGGAACGTACCATTGCAGAACACCACACAAATATGCCCTGAACCTGTACCACTCCATAACCTCCCTGTCTCACTGGAACGTACCAAAGCAGAACTCCACACAAATATGCCCTGAACCTGTACCCGTCCATAACCTCCCTGTCTCATTGGATCGTCCCACTGCAGAACTCCACACAAATATGCCATGAACCGGTACCCTCCAAAACCTCCCTGTCTCACTGGAAAGTACCAATGCAGAGCTCCACTCAAATATGCCCTGATCCTGTACCGTGCATAACCTCCCTGTCTCACTGGAACGTACCAATGCAGAATTCCACACAAATATGCCCTGAACGTGTACCCGCCCACAACCTCCTTGTCTCTCTGGAACGCACCAATGCAGAAATCCACACAAATTTGCCCTGAACCTGTCCACCTCCATAACCTCCCTGTCTCACTGAAACGTACTAATGCAGAACTCCACACAAATATGCCCTGAACCTGTACCCCTCCATAACCTCCCTGTCTCACTGGAACGTACCATTGCAGAAAACCACACAAATATGCCCTGAACCTGTACCCCTCCATAACCTCCCTGTCTCACTGGAACGTACCAATGCAGAACTCCACACAAATATGCCATGAACCGGTACCCTCCATAACCTCACTGTCTCAGTGGAAAGTTCCAATACAGAACTCCATACAAATATGCCCTGAACCTGTACCCGACCATAACCTCCCTGTCTCACTGGAACGCACCAATGCCGAACTCCACTCAAATATGTCCTGAACCTGTACCCCTCCATAATCTTCTGTCTCACAGGAACGTACCATTGCAGAACACCACACAAATATGCCCTGAAAGTGTAACCGCCCATAACCTCCTTGTCTCACTGGAACGCACCAATGCAGAACTGCACACAAATTTGCCCTGATCCTGCACCCCTCCATAACTTCCCTGTCTCACTGGAACGTACCAATGCAGAACTCCACACAAATATGCCCTGAACCTGTACCCGCCCATAACCTCCTTGTCTCACTGGAACGTACCAACGCAGAACTCCACACAAATTTGCCCTGAACTTGTACGCGACCATAACCTCCCTGTCTCACTGGAACGTACCAACGCAGAACTCCACACAAATTTGCCCTGAACCTGTACCCGACCATAACCTCCCTGTCTCACTGGAACGTACCAATGCGGAACTCCACACAAATATGCCATGAACCGGTACCCGACCATAACCTCCTTGTCTCAATGGAATGTACCACTGCTTAACTCCACACAAATATGCCCTGAACCTGTACCCTCCATAACCTCCCTGTCTCACTGGAACGTACCAATGCAGAACTACACACAAATGTGCCCTGAACCTGTACCCCTCCAAAAACTCCCTGTCTCACTGGAACGTACCAATGCAGAACTCGAAACAAATATGCCCTGAACCTGTACCCCTCCATAACCTCCCTGTCTCACTGGAACGCACCAATGCCGAACTCCACTCAAATATGCCCTGATCCTGCACCGGACATAACTTCCCTGTCTCACTGGAACGTACCATTGCAGAACACCACACAAATATGCCCTGAACCTGTACCACTCCATAACCTCCCTGTCTCACTGGAACGTACCAAAGCAGAACTCCACACAAATATGCCCTGAACCTGTACCCGACCATAACCTCCCTGTCTCATTGGATCGTCCCACTGCAGAACTCCACACAAATATGCCATGAACCGGTACCCTCCAAAACCTCCCTGTCTCACTGGAAAGTACCAATACAGAACTACACACAAATATGCCCTGAACCTGTACCCCTCCATAACCTCCCTGTCTGACTGGAACGCACCAATGCCGAACTCCACTCAAATATGCCCTGATCCAGTACCGTGCATAACCTCCCTGTCTCACTGGAACGTACCATTGCAGAACACCACACAAATATGCCCTGAAAGTGTAACCGCCCATAACCTCCTTGTCTCACTGGAACGCACCAATGCAGAACTCCACACAAATTTGCCCTGAACCTGTACCTCTCAATAACCTCCCTGTCTCACTGGAACGTACCAATGCAGAGCTCCACTCAAATATGCCATGATCCTGTACCGTGCATAATCTCCCTGTCTCACTGGAACATACCAATGCAGAATTCCACACAAATATGCCCTGAACGTGTACCCGCCCACAACCTCCTTGTCTCACTGGAACGCACCAATGCAGAAATCCACACAAATTTGCCCTGAACCTGTCCACCTCCATAACCTCCCTGTCTCACTGAAACGTACTAATGCAGAACTCCACACAAATATGCCCTGAACCTGTACCCCTCCATAACCTCCCTGTCTCACTGGAACGTACCATTGCAGAAAACCACACAAATATGCCCTGAACCTGTACCCCTCCATAACCTCCCTGTCTCACTGGAACGTACCAATGCAGAACTCCACACAAATATGCCATGAACCGGTACCCTCCATAACCTCACTGTCTCAGTGGAAAGTTCCAATACAGAACTCCATACAAATATGCCCTGAACCTGTACCCGACCATAACCTCCCTGTCTCACTGGAACGCACCAATGCCGAACTCCACTCAAATATGCCCTGAACCTGTACCCCTCCATAATCTTCTGTCTCACTGGAACGTACCATTGCAGAACACCACACAAATATGCCCTGAAAGTGTAACCGCCCATAACCTCCTTGTCTCACTGGAACGCAACAATGCAGAACTCCACACAAATTTGCCCTGATCCTGCACCCCTCCATAACCTCCCTGTCTCACTGGAACGTACCAAGCAGAACTCCACACAAATATGCCCTGAACCTGTACCCGCCCATAACCTCCTTGTCTCACTGGAACGTACCAACGCAGAACTCCACACAAATTTGCCCTGAACCTGTACCCGACCATAACCTCCCTGTCTCACTGGAACGTACCAATGCAGAACTCCACACAAATATGCCATGAACCGGTACCCGACCATAACCTCCTTGTCTCAATGGAATGTACCACTGCTTAACTCCACACAAATATGCCCTGAACCTGTACCCTCCATAACCTCCCTGTCTCACTGGAACGTACCAATGCAGAACTACACACAAATATGCCCTGAACCTGTACCCCTCCAAAAACTCCCTGTCTCACTGGAACGTACCAATGCAGAACTCGAAACAAATATGCCCTGAACCTGTACCCCTCCATAACCTCCCTGTCTCACTGGAACGCACCAATGCCGAACTCCACTCAAATATGCCCTGATCCTGCACCGGACATAACTTCCCTGTCTCACTGGAACGTACCATTGCAGAACACTACACAAATATGCCCTGAACCTGTACCCCTCCATAACCTCCCTGTCTCACTGGAACGTACCAATGCAGAACTCCACACAAATATGCCCTGAACCTGTACCCGTCCATAACCTCCCTGTCTCATTGGATCGTCCCACTGCAGAACTCCACACAAATATGCCATGAACCGGTACCCGACCATAACCTCCTAGTCTCAATGGAATGTACCACTGCTTAACTCCACACAAATATGCCCTGAACCTGTACCCTCCATAACCTCCCTGTCTCAGTGGAACGTACCAATGCCGAACTACACACAAATATGCCCTGAACCTGTACCCCTCCAAAAACCCCCTGTCTCACTGGAACGTACCAATGCAGAACTCGACACAAATATGCCCTGAACCTGTACCCCTCCATAACCTCCCTGTCTCACTGGAACGCACCAATGCCGAACTCCACTCAAATATGCCCTGATCCTGCACCGGACATAACTTCCCTGTCTCACTGGAACGTACCATTGCAGAACACCACACAAATATGCCCTGAACCTGTACCCCTCCATAACCTGCCAGTCTCACTGGAACGTACCACTGCAGAACTCCACACAAATATGCCATGAACCGGTACCCTCCATAACCTCCCTGTCTCACTGGAAAGTACCAATGCAGAACTCCACACAAATATGCCCTGAACCAGTACCCGACCATAACCTCCCTGTCTCACTGGAACGTACCACTGCAGAACTCCACACAAATATGCCCTGAACCTCTACCCTCCATAACCTCCCTGTCTCACTGGAACGTACCAATGCAGAACTACAAACAAATATGCCCTGAACCTGTACCCCTCCATAACCTCACTGTCTCACTGGAACGTACCAATGCAGAACTCCACACAAATATGCCCAGAACCTGTACCCCTCCATAACTTCCCTGTCTCACTGGAACGCACCAATGCCGAACTCCACTCAAATATGCCCTGAGCCTGTACCCCTCCATAACCTTCTGTCTCACTGGAACGTACCATTGCAGAACACCACAAAAATATGCCCTGAAAGTGTACCCGCCCATAACCTCCTTGACTCACTGGAACGCACCAATGCAGAACTCCACACAAATTTGACCTGAACCTGTACCACTCCATAACCTCCCTGTCTCACTGGAACGTACCAATGAAGAACACCCCACAAATATGCCCTGAAACTGTACCCTCCATAACTTATCTGTCTCACTGGAACGTACCAATGCAGAACTACACACAAATATGCCCTGAACCTGTACCCCTCCATAACCTCCCTGTCTCACTGGAACGTACCATTGCAGAACACCACACAAATATGCCCTGAACCTGTACCCCTCCATACCCTCCCTGTCTCACTGGAACGTACCGATGCTGAACTCCACACAAATATGCCATGAGCCTGTACCCCTCCATAACCTCCCTGTCTCACTGGAACGTACCAATGTAGAACTCCACACAAATATGCCCTGAACCTGTACCCTCCATAACCTCCCTGTCTCACTGGAACGTACCAATGCAGAACTACAAACAAATATGCCGTGAACCTGTACCACTCCATAACCTCCCTGACTCACCGGAACGTACAAATGCAGAACTACACTCAAATATGCCCTGAACCTGTACCCCTCCATAACCTCCCAGTCTCTCAGGAACGTACCACTGCAGAACACCACGTAAATATGCCCTGAACGTGTACCCGCCCATAACCTCCCTGTCTCACTGGAAATTACCACTGCAGAACTACACACAAATATGCCCTGAACCTGTACCCTCCTTAACCTCCCTGTCTCACTGGAACGTACCAATGCGGAACTACAAACAAATATGCCCTGAACCTGTACCCCTCCATAACCTCCCTGTCTCACTGGAGCGTACTAATGCAGAACACCACACAAATACGCCCTGAAAGTGTACCCGCCCATAACCTCCTTGTCTCACTGGAACGCACCAATGCAGAACTCCACACAAATTTGCCCTGAACCTGTACCCCTGCAAAACCTCCCTGTCTCACTGGAACGTACCAATTCAGAACTCCACACAAATATGCCCTGAACCTGCACCCTCCATAACCTCCCTGTCTCACTGGAACGTACCAGTGCAGAACTACACACAAATATGCCCTGAACCGGTACCCCTCCATAACCTCCCTGTCTCACTGGAACGCACCAATGCCGAACTCCACTCAAATATGCCCTGATCCTGTACCGTGCATAACCTCCCTGTCTCACTGGAACGTACCATTGCAGTACACCAAACAAATATGCCCTGAACCTGTACCCCTCCATAACCTCCCTGTCTCACTGGAACGTACCAATGCAGAACTCCACACAAATATGCCCTGAACCTGTACCCGTCCATAACCTCCCTGTCTCATTGGATCGTCCCACTGCAGAACTCCACACAAATATGCCATGAACCGGTACCATCCATAACCTCCCTGTCTCACTGGAAATTACCAATGCAGAATTCCACAGAAATATGCCCTGAACGTGTACCCGCCCTGAACCTCCTTGTCTCACTGGAACGCACCAATGCAGAACTCCACACAAATATGCCCTGAACCTGTACCTTCCATAACCTCCCTGTCTCACTGGAACGTACCAATGCAGAACTCCACACAAATATGCCATGAACCGGTACCCTCCATAACCTCCCTGTCTCACTGGAAAGTACCAATGCAGAACTCCACAGAAATATGCCCTGAACCTGTACCCGACCATAACCTCCCTGTCTCACTGGAACGTACCACTGCAGAACTCCACACAAATATGCCATGAACCTGTACCCTCCATAACCTCCCTGTCTCACTGGAACGTACCAATGCAGAACTACAAACAAATATGCCGGGAACCTGTACCCCTCCATAACCTCCCTGTCTCACTGGAACGTACCAATGCAAAACTCCACACAAATATGCCCTGAACCTGTACCCCTCCATAACTTCCCTGTCTCACTGGAACGCACCAATGCCGAACTCCACTCAAATATGCCCTGAACCTGTACCCCTCCATAACCTCCCTGTCTCACTGGAACGTACCACTGAAGAACACCACAGAAATATGCCCTCCACGTGTACCCGCTCATAAGCTCCTTGTCTCACTGGAACGTACCAACGCAGAACTCCACAGAAATATGCCCTGAACCTGTACCCTCCATATCCTCCCTGTCTCACTGGAACGTAACAATGCAGAACTACACACAAATATGCCCTGAACCTGTACCCCTCCATAACCTCCCTGTCTCACTGGAACGCACCAATGCCGAACTCCACTCAAATATGCCCTGATCCAGTACCGTGCATAACCTCCCTGTCTCACTGGAACGTACCATTGCAGAACACCACACAAATATGCCCTGAACCTGTACCACTCCATAACCTCCATGTCTCACTGGAACGTACCAATGCAGAACTCCACACAAATATGCCCTGAACCTGTACCCGTCCATAACCTCCCTGTCTCATTGGATCGTCCCACTGCAGAACTCCACACAAATATGCCATGAACCGGTACCCTCCAAAACCTCCCTGTCTCACTGGAAAGTACCAATGCAGAACTACACACAAATATGCCCTGAACCTGTACCCCTCCATAACCTCCCTGTCTCACTGGAACGCACCAATGCCGAACTCCACTCAAATATGCCCTGATCCAGTACCGTGCATAACCTCCCTCTCTCACTGGAACGTACCATTGCAGAACACCACACAAATATGCCCTGAAAGTGTAACCGCCCATAACCTCCTTGTCTCACTGGAACGCACCAATGCAGAACTCCACACAAATTTGCCCTGAACCTGTACCCCTCAATAACCTCCCTGTCTCACTGGAACGTACCAATGCAGAGCTCCACTCAAATATGCCCTGATCCTGTACCGTGCATAATCTCCCTGTCTCACTGGAACGTACCAATGCAGAATTCCACACAAATATGCCCTGAACGTGTACCCGCCCACACCCTCCTTGTCTCACTGGAACGCACCAATGCAGAAATCCACACAAATTTGCCCTGAACCTGTACACCTCCATAACCTCCCTGTCTCACTGAAACGTACTAATGCAGAACTCCACACAAATATGCCCTGAACCTGTACCCCTCCATAACCTCCCTGTCTCACTGGAACGTACCATTGCAGAAAACCACACAAATATGCCCTGAACCTGTACCCCTCCATAACCTCCCTGTCTCACTGGAACGTACCAATGCAGAACTCCACACAAATATGCCATGAACCGGTACCCTCCATAAACTCACTGTCTCAGTGGAAAGTTCCAATACAGAACTCCATACAAATATGCCCTGAACCTGTACCCGACCATAACCTCCCTGTCTCACTGGAACGCACCAATGCCGAACTCCACTCAAATATGCCCTGAACCTGTACCCCTCCATAATCTTCTGTCTCACTGGAACGTACCATTGCAGAACACCACACAAATATGCCCTGAAAGTGTAACCGCCCATAACCTCCTTGTCTCACTGGAACGCACCAATGCAGAACTCCACACAAATTTGCCCTGATCCTGTACCCCTCCATAACCTCCCTGTCTCACTGGAACGTACCAATGCAGAACTCCACACAAATACGCCCTGAACCTGTACCGCCCATAACCTCCTTGTCTCACTGGAACGTACCAACGCAGAACTCCACACAAATTTGCCCTGAACCTGTACCCGACCATAACCTCCCTGTCTCACTGGAACGTACCAATGCAGAACTCCACACAACTATGCCATGAACCGGTACCCGACCATAACCTCCTTGTCTCAATGGAATGTACCACTGCTTAACTCCACACAAATATGCCCTGAACCTGTACCCTCCATAACCTCCCTGTCTCACTGGAACGTACCAATGCAGAACTACACACAAATATGCCCTGAACCTGTACCCCTCCAAAAACTCCCTGTCTCACTGGAACGTACCAATGCAGAACTCGAAACAAATATGCCCTGAACCTATACCCCTCCATAACCTCCCTGTCTCACTGGAACGCACCAATGCCGAACTCCACTCAAATATGCCCTGATCCTGCACCGGACATAACTTCCCTGTCTCACTGGAACGTACCATTGCAGAACACCACACAAATATGCCCTGAACCTGTACCCCTCCATAACCTCCCTGTCTCACTGGAACGTACCAATGCAGAACTCCACACAAATATGCCATGAACCGGTACCCTCCATAACCTCCCTGTCTCACTGGAAAGTACCAATGCAGAACTCCACACAAATATGCCCTGAACCAGTACCCGACCATAACCTCCCTGTCTCACTGGAACGTACCACTGCAGAACTCCACACAAATATGCCCTGAACCTGTACCCTCCATAACCTCCCTGTCTCACTGGAACGTACCAATGCAGAACTACAAACAAATATGCCCTGAACCTGTACACCTCCATAACCTCCCTGTCTCACTGGAACGTACCAATGCAGAACTCCACACAAATATGCCCAGAACCTGTACCCCTCCATAACTTCCCTGTCTCACTGGAACGCACCAATGCCGAACTCCACTCAAATATGCCCTGATCCAGTACCGTGCATAACCTCCCTGTCTCACTGGAACGTACCATTGCAGAACACCACACAAATATGCCCTGAACCTGTACCCGTCCATAACCTCCCTGTCTCATTGGATCGTCCCACTGCAGAACTCCACACAAATATGCCATGAACCAGTACCCTCCAAAACCTCCCTGTCTCACTGGAAAGTACCAATGCAGAACACCACACAAATATGCCCTTAAAGTGTAACCGCCCATAACATTCTTGTCTCACTGGAACGTACCAATGCAGTACTCCACACAAATATTCCCCAAGCCTGTACCCTCCATAACCTCCCTGACTCACCGGAACGTACAGATGCAGAACTACACTCAAATATGCCCTGAACCTGTACCCCTCCATAACCTCCCAGTCTCCCTGGAACGTACCACTGCTGAACTCCACGTAAATATGCCCTGAACCTGTGCCCGCCCATAACCTCCTTGTCTCAGTGGAACGTACCAACGCAGAACTCCAAACAAATATGCCCTGAACCTGTACCACTCCATAACCTCCCTGTCTGACTGGAACGTACCAATGCAGAACTCCACACAAATATGCCCGGAACCTGTACCCCTCCATAACTTCCCTGTCTCACTGGAACGCACCAATGCCGAACTCCACTCTAATATGCCCTGAACCTGTATCCCTCCATAACCTTCTGTCTCACTGGAATGTACCATTGCAGAACACCACACAAATATGCCCTGAAAGTGTACCCGCCCATAACCTCCTTGTCTCACTGGAACGCACCAATGCAGAACTCCACACAAATTTGCCCTGAACCTGTACCCCTGCATAAACTCCCTGTCTCACTGGAACGTACCAATGCAGAACTCCACACAAATATGCCCTGATCCTGCACCCTCCATAACCTCCCTGACTCACTGGAACGTACAAATGCAGAACTACATTCAAATATGCCCTGAACCTGTACCCCTCCATAACCTCCCTGTCTCATTGGATCGTCCCACTGCAGAACTCCACACAAATATGCCATGAACCGGTACCCGACCATAACCTCCTTGTCTCAATGGAATGTACCACTGCTGAACTCCACACAAATATGCCCTGAACCTGTACCCTCCATAACCTCCCTGTCTCACTGGAACGTACCAATGCAGAACTACACACAAATATGCCCTGAACCTGTACCCCTCCAAAAACTCACTGTCTCACTGGAACGTACCAATGCAGAACTCGACACAAATATGCCCTGAACCTGTACCCCTCCATAACCTCCCTGTCTCACTGGAACGCACCAATGCCGAACTCCACTCAAATATGCCCTGATCCAGTACCGTGCATAACCTCCCTCTCTCACTGGAACGTACCATTGCAGAACACCACACAAATATGCCCTGAAAGTGTAACCGCCCATAACCTCCTTGTCTCACTGGAACGCACCAATGCAGAACTCCACACAAATTTGCCCTGAACCTGTACCCCTCAATAACCTCCCTGTCTCACTGGAACGTACCAATGCAGAGCTCCACTCAAATATGCCCTGATCCTGTACCGTGCATAATCTCCCTGTCTCACTGGAACGTACCAATGCAGAATTCCACACAAATATGCCCTGAACGTGTACCCGCCCACACCCTCCTTGTCTCACTGGAACGCACCAATGCAGAAATCCACACAAATTTGCCCTGAAGCTGTACACCTCCATAACCTCCCTGTCTCACTGAAACGTACTAATGCAGAACTCCACACAAATATGCCCTGAACCTGTACCCCTCCATAACCTCCCTGTCTCACTGGAACGTACCATTGCAGAAAACCACACAAATATGCCCTGAACCTGTACCCCTCCATAACCTCCCTGTCTCACTGGAACGTACCAATGCAGAACTCCACACAAATATGCCATGAACCGGTACCCTCCATAAACTCACTGTCTCAGTGGAAAGTTCCAATACAGAACTCCATACAAATATGCCCTGAACCTGTACCCGACCATAACCTCCCTGTCTCACTGGAACGCACCAATGCCGAACTCCACTCAAATATGCCCTGAACCTGTACCCCTCCATAATCTTCTGTCTCACTGGAACGTACCATTGCAGAACACCACACAAATATGCCCTGAAAGTGTAACCGCCCATAACCTCCTTGTCTCACTGGAACGCACCAATGCAGAACTCCACACAAATTTGCCCTGATCCTGTACCCCTCCATAACCTCCCTGTCTCACTGGAACGTACCAATGCAGAACTCCACACAAATACGCCCTGAACCTGTACCGCCCATAACCTCCTTGTCTCACTGGAACGTACCAACGCAGAACTCCACACAAATTTGCCCTGAACCTGTACCCGACCATAACCTCCCTGTCTCACTGGAACGTACCAATGCAGAACTCCACACAACTATGCCATGAACCGGTACCCGACCATAACCTCCTTGTCTCAATGGAATGTACCACTGCTTAACTCCACACAAATATGCCCTGAACCTGTACCCTCCATAACCTCCCTGTCTCACTGGAACGTACCAATGCAGAACTACACACAAATATGCCCTGAACCTGTACCCCTCCAAAAACTCCCTGTCTCACTGGAACGTACCAATGCAGAACTCGAAACAAATATGCCCTGAACCTATACCCCTCCATAACCTCCCTGTCTCACTGGAACGCACCAATGCCGAACTCCACTCAAATATGCCCTGATCCTGCACCGGACATAACTTCCCTGTCTCACTGGAACGTACCATTGCAGAACACCACACAAATATGCCCTGAACCTGTACCCCTCCATAACCTCCCTGTCTCACTGGAACGTACCAATGCAGAACTCCACACAAATATGCCATGAACCGGTACCCTCCATAACCTCCCTGTCTCACTGGAAAGTACCAATGCAGAACTCCACACAAATATGCCCTGAACCAGTACCCGACCATAACCTCCCTGTCTCACTGGAACGTACCACTGCAGAACTCCACACAAATATGCCCTGAACCTGTACCCTCCATAACCTCCCTGTCTCACTGGAACGTACCAATGCAGAACTACAAACAAATATGCCCTGAACCTGTACACCTCCATAACCTCCCTGTCTCACTGGAACGTACCAATGCAGAACTCCACACAAATATGCCCAGAACCTGTACCCCTCCATAACTTCCCTGTCTCACTGGAACGCACCAATGCCGAACTCCACTCAAATATGCCCTGATCCAGTACCGTGCATAACCTCCCTGTCTCACTGGAACGTACCATTGCAGAACACCACACAAATATGCCCTGAACCTGTACCCGTCCATAACCTCCCTGTCTCATTGGATCGTCCCACTGCAGAACTCCACACAAATATGCCATGAACCAGTACCCTCCAAAACCTCCCTGTCTCACTGGAAAGTACCAATGCAGAACACCACACAAATATGCCCTTAAAGTGTAACCGCCCATAACATCCTTGTCTCACTGGAACGTACCAATGCAGTACTCCACACAAATATTCCCCAAGCCTGTACCCTCCATAACCTCCCTGACTCACCGGAACGTACAGATGCAGAACTACACTCAAATATGCCCTGAACCTGTACCCCTCCATAACCTCCCAGTCTCCCTGGAACGTACCACTGCTGAACTCCACGTAAATATGCCCTGAACCTGTGCCCGCCCATAACCTCCTTGTCTCAGTGGAACGTACCAACGCAGAACTCCAAACAAATATGCCCTGAACCTGTACCACTCCATAACCTCCCTGTCTGACTGGAACGTACCAATGCAGAACTCCACACAAATATGCCCGGAACCTGTACCCCTCCATAACTTCCCTGTCTCACTGGAACGCACCAATGCCGAACTCCACTCTAATATGCCCTGAACCTGTATCCCTCCATAACCTTCTGTCTCACTGGAATGTACCATTGCAGAACACCACACAAATATGCCCTGAAAGTGTACCCGCCCATAACCTCCTTGTCTCACTGGAACGCACCAATGCAGAACTCCACACAAATTTGCCCTGAACCTGTACCCCTGCATAAACTCCCTGTCTCACTGGAACGTACCAATGCAGAACTCCACACAAATATGCCCTGATCCTGCACCCTCCATAACCTCCCTGACTCACTGGAACGTACAAATGCAGAACTACATTCAAATATGCCCTGAACCTGTACCCCTCCATAACCTCCCTGTCTCATTGGATCGTCCCACTGCAGAACTCCACACAAATATGCCATGAACCGGTACCCGACCATAACCTCCTTGTCTCAATGGAATGTACCACTGCTGAACTCCACACAAATATGCCCTGAACCTGTACCCTCCATAACCTCCCTGTCTCACTGGAACGTACCAATGCAGAACTACACACAAATATGCCCTGAACCTGTACCCCTCCAAAAACTCACTGTCTCACTGGAACGTACCAATGCAGAACTCGACACAAATATGCCCTGAACCTGTACCCCTCCATAACCTCCCTGTCTCACTGGAACGCACCAATGCCGAACTCCACTCAAATATGCCCTGATCCAGTACCGTGCATAACCTCCCTCTCTCACTGGAACGTACCATTGCAGAACACCACACAAATATGCCCTGAAAGTGTAACCGCCCATAACCTCCTTGTCTCACTGGAACGCACCAATGCAGAACTCCACACAAATTTGCCCTGAACCTGTACCCCTCAATAACCTCCCTGTCTCACTGGAACGTACCAATGCAGAGCTCCACTCAAATATGCCCTGATCCTGTACCGTGCATAATCGCCCTGTCTCACTGGAACGTACCAATGCAGAATTCCACACAAATATGCCCTGAACGTGTACCCGCCCACACCCTCCTTGTCTCACTGGAACGCACCAATGCAGAAATCCACACAAATTTGCCCTGAACCTGTACACCTCCATAACCTCCCTGTCTCACTGAAACGTACTAATGCAGAACTCCACACAAATATGCCCTGAACCTGTACCCCTCCATAACCTCCCTGTCTCACTGGAACGTACCATTGCAGAAAACCACACAAATATGCCCTGAACCTGTACCCCTCCATAACCTCCCTGTCTCACTGGAACGTACCAATGCAGAACTCCACACAAATATGCCATGAACCGGTACCCTCCATAAACTCACTGTCTCAGTGGAAAGTTCCAATACAGAACTCCATACAAATATGCCCTGAACCTGTACCCGACCATAACCTCCCTGTCTCACTGGAACGCACCAATGCCGAACTCCACTCAAATATGCCCTGAACCTGTACCCCTCCATAATCTTCTGTCTCACTGGAACGTACCATTGCAGAACACCACACAAATATGCCCTGAAAGTGTAACCGCCCATAACCTCCTTGTCTCACTGGAACGCACCAATGCAGAACTCCACACAAATTTGCCCTGATCCTGTACCCCTCCATAACCTCCCTGTCTCACTGGAACGTACCAATGCAGAACTCCACACAAATACGCCCTGAACCTGTACCGCCCATAACCTCCTTGTCTCACTGGAACGTACCAACGCAGAACTCCACACAAATTTGCCCTGAACCTGTACCCGACCATAACCTCCCTGTCTCACTGGAACGTACCAATGCAGAACTCCACACAAATATGCCATGAACCGGTACCCGACCATAACCTCCTTGTCTCAATGGAATGTACCACTGCTTAACTCCACACAAATATGCCCTGAACCTGTACCCTCCATAACCTCCCTGTCTCACTGGAACGTACCAATGCAGAACTACACACAAATATGCCCTGAACCTGTACCCCTCCAAAAACTCCCTGTCTCACTGGAACGTACCAATGCAGAACTCGAAACAAATATGCCCTGAACCTATACCCCTCCATAACCTCCCTGTCTCACTGGAACGCACCAATGCCGAACTCCACTCAAATATGCCCTGATCCTGCACCGGACATAACTTCCCTGTCTCACTGGAACGTACCATTGCAGAACACCACACAAATATGCCCTGAACCTGTACCCCTCCATAACCTCCCTGTCTCACTGGAACGTACCAATGCAGAACTCCACACAAATATGCCATGAACCGGTACCCTCCATAACCTCCCTGTCTCACTGGAAAGTACCAATGCAGAACTCCACACAAATATGCCCTGAACCAGTACCCGACCATAACCTCCCTGTCTCACTGGAACGTACCACTGCAGAACTCCACACAAATATGCCCTGAACCTGTACCCTCCATAACCTCCCTGTCTCACTGGAACGTACCAATGCAGAACTACAAACAAATATGCCCTGAACCTGTACACCTCCATAACCTCCCTGTCTCACTGGAACGTACCAATGCAGAACTCCACACAAATATGCCCAGAACCTGTACCCCTCCATAACTTCCCTGTCTCACTGGAACGCACCAATGCCGAACTCCACTCAAATATGCCCTGATCCAGTACCGTGCATAACCTCCCTGTCTCACTGGAACGTACCATTGCAGAACACCACACAAATATGCCCTGAACCTGTACCCGTCCATAACCTCCCTGTCTCATTGGATCGTCCCACTGCAGAACTCCACACAAATATGCCATGAACCAGTACCCTCCAAAACCTCCCTGTCTCACTGGAAAGTACCAATGCAGAACACCACACAAATATGCCCTTAAAGTGTAACCGCCCATAACATCCTTGTCTCACTGGAACGTACCAATGCAGTACTCCACACAAATATTCCCCAAGCCTGTACCCTCCATAACCTCCCTGACTCACCGGAACGTACAAATGCAGAACTACACTCAAATATGCCCTGAACCTGTACCCCTCCATAACCTCCCAGTCTCCCTGGAACGTACCACTGCTGAACTCCACGTAAATATGCCCTGAACCTGTGCCCGCCCATAACCTCCTTGTCTCAGTGGAACGTACCAACGCAGAACTCCAAACAAATATGCCCTGAACCTGTACCATTCCATAACCTCCCTGTCTGACTGGAACGTACCAATGCAGAACTCCACACAAATATGCCCGGAACCTGTACCCCTCCATAACTTCCCTGTCTCACTGGAACGCACCAATGCCGAACTCCACTCTAATATGCCCTGAACCTGTATCCCTCCATAACCTTCTGTCTCACTGGAATGTACCATTGCAGAACACCACACAAATATGCCCTGAAAGTGTACCCGCCCATAACCTCCTTGTCTCACTGGAACGCACCAATGCAGAACTCCACACAAATTTGCCCTGAACCTGTACCCCTGCATAAACTCCCTGTCTCACTGGAACGTACCAATGCAGAACTCCACACAAATATGCCCTGATCCTGCACCCTCCATAACCTCCCTGACTCACTGGAACGTACAAATGCAGAACTACATTCAAATATGCCCTGAACCTGTACCCCTCCATAACCTCCCTGTCTCATTGGATCGTCCCACTGCAGAACTCCACACAAATATGCCATGAACCGGTACCCGACCATAACCTCCTTGTCTCAATGGAATGTACCACTGCTGAACTCCACACAAATATGCCCTGAACCTGTACCCTCCATAACCTCCCTGTCTCACTGGAACGTACCAATGCAGAACTACACACAAATATGCCCTGAACCTGTACCCCTCCAAAAACTCACTGTCTCACTGGAACGTACCAATGCAGAACTCGACACAAATATGCCCTGAACCTGTACCCCTCCATAACCTCCCTGTCTCACTGGAACGCACCAATGCCGAACTCCACTCAAATATGCCCTGATCCTGCACCGGACATAACATCCCTGTCTCACTGGAACGTGCCATTGCAGAACACCACACAAATATGCCCTGAACCTGTACCCCTCCATAACCTCCCTGTCTCACTGGAACGTACCAATGCAGAACTCCACACAAATATGCCATGAACCGGTACCCTCCATAACCTCCCTGTCTCACTGGAAAGTACCAATGCAGAACTCCACACAAATATGCCCTGAACCAGTACCCGAACATAACCTCCCTCCCTCACTGGAACATACCACTGCAGAACTCCACACAAATATGCCCTGAACCTGTACCCTCCATAACCTCCCTGTCTCACTGGAACGTACCAATGCAGAACTACAAACAAATATGCCCTGAACCTGTACCCCTCCATAACCTCCCTGTCTCACTGGAACGTACCAATGCAGAACTCCACACAAATATGCCCAGAACCTGTACCCCTCCATAACCGTCTGTCTCACTAGAACGTACCATTGCAGAACACCACAAAAATATGCCCTGAAAGTGTACCCGCCCATAATCTCCTTGACTCACTGGAACGCACCAATGCAGAACGCCACACAAATTTGACCTGAACCTGTACCCCTCCATAACCTCCCTGTCTCACTGGAACGTACCAATGAAGAACACCACACAAATATGCCCTGAACCTGTACCCTCCATAACTTATCTGTCTCA
The DNA here is from genome assembly GCF_048418815.1 of Hemitrygon akajei. Classification (NCBI taxonomy): domain Eukaryota; kingdom Metazoa; phylum Chordata; class Chondrichthyes; order Myliobatiformes; family Dasyatidae; genus Hemitrygon; species Hemitrygon akajei. Next base: position 1,082,295 of record NW_027331981.1, on the reverse strand, counting down.
CTGGAACGTACCAATGCAGAACTCCACACAAATATGCCCTGAACCTGTACCCCTCCATAACCTCCCTGTCTCACTGGAACGTACCAATGCAGAACTCCACACAAATATGCCATGAACCGGTACCCTCCATAACCTCCCTGTCTCACTGGAAAGTACCAATGCAGAACTCCACACAAATATGCCCTGAACCAGTACCCGACCATAACCTCCCTGTCTCACTGGAACGTACCACTGCAGAACTCCACACAAATATGCCCTGAACCTGTACCCTCCATAACCTCCCTGTCTCACTGGAACGTACCAATGCAGAACTACAAACAAATATGCCCTGAACCTGTACACCTCCATAACCTCCCTGTCTCACTGGAACGTACCAATGCAGAACTCCACACAAATATGCCCAGAACCTGTACCCCTCCATAACTTCCCTGTCTCACTGGAACGCACCAATGCCGAACTCCACTCAAATATGCCCTGATTCAGTACCGTGCATAACCTCCCTGTCTCACTGGAACGTACCATTGCAGAACACCACACAAATATGCCCTGAACCTGTACCCGTCCATAACCTCCCTGTCTCATTGGATCGTCCCACTGCAGAACTCCACACAAATATGCCATGAACCAGTACCCTCCAAAACCTCCCTGTCTCACTGGAAAGTACCAATGCAGAACACCACACAAATATGCCCTTAAAGTGTAACCGCCCATAACATCCTTGTCTCACTGGAACGTACCAATGCAGTACTCCACACAAATATTCCCCAAGCCTGTACCCTCCATAACCTCCCTGACTCACCGGAACGTACAGATGCAGAACTACACTCAAATATGCCCTGAACCTGTACCCCTCCATAACCTCCCAGTCTCCCTGGAACGTACCACTGCTGAACTCCACGTAAATATGCCCTGAACCTGTGCCCGCCCATAACCTCCTTGTCTCAGTGGAACGTACCAACGCAGAACTCCAAACAAATATGCCCTGAACCTGTACCACTCCATAACCTCCCTGTCTGACTGGAACGTACCAATGCAGAACTCCACACAAATATGCCCGGAACCTGTACCCCTCCATAACTTCCCTGTCTCACTGGAACGCACCAATGCCGAACTCCACTCTAATATGCCCTGAACCTGTATCCCTCCATAACCTTCTGTCTCACTGGAATGTACCATTGCAGAACACCACACAAATATGCCCTGAAAGTGTACCCGCCCATAACCTCCTTGTCTCACTGGAACGCACCAATGCAGAACTCCACACAAATTTGCCCTGAACCTGTACCCCTGCATAAACTCCCTGTCTCACTGGAACGTACCAATGCAGAACTCCACACAAATATGCCCTGATCCTGCACCCTCCATAACCTCCCTGACTCACTGGAACGTACAAATGCAGAACTACATTCAAATATGCCCTGAACCTGTACCCCTCCATAACCTCCCTGTCTCATTGGATCGTCCCACTGCAGAACTCCACACAAATATGCCATGAACCGGTACCCGACCATAACCTCCTTGTCTCAATGGAATGTACCACTGCTGAACTCCACACAAATATGCCCTGAACCTGTACCCTCCATAACCTCCCTGTCTCACTGGAACGTACCAATGCAGAACTACACACAAATATGCCCTGAACCTGTACCCCTCCAAAAACTCACTGTCTCACTGGAACGTACCAATGCAGAACTCGACACAAATATGCCCTGAACCTGTACCCCTCCATAACCTCCCTGTCTCACTGGAACGCACCAATGCCGAACTCCACTCAAATATGCCCTGATCCAGTACCGTGCATAACCTCCCTCTCTCACTGGAACGTACCATTGCAGAACACCACACAAATATGCCCTGAAAGTGTAACCGCCCATAACCTCCTTGTCTCACTGGAACGCACCAATGCAGAACTCCACACAAATTTGCCCTGAACCTGTACCCCTCAATAACCTCCCTGTCTCACTGGAACGTACCAATGCAGAGCTCCACTCAAATATGCCCTGATCCTGTACCGTGCATAATCTCCCTGTCTCACTGGAACGTACCAATGCAGAATTCCACACAAATATGCCCTGAACGTGTACCCGCCCACACCCTCCTTGTCTCACTGGAACGCACCAATGCAGAAATCCACACAAATTTGCCCTGAAGCTGTACACCTCCATAACCTCCCTGTCTCACTGAAACGTACTAATGCAGAACTCCACACAAATATGCCCTGAACCTGTACCCCTCCATAACCTCCCTGTCTCACTGGAACGTACCATTGCAGAAAACCACACAAATATGCCCTGAACCTGTACCCCTCCATAACCTCCCTGTCTCACTGGAACGTACCAATGCAGAACTCCACACAAATATGCCATGAACCGGTACCCTCCATAAACTCACTGTCTCAGTGGAAAGTTCCAATACAGAACTCCATACAAATATGCCCTGAACCTGTACCCGACCATAACCTCCCTGTCTCACTGGAACGCACCAATGCCGAACTCCACTCAAATATGCCCTGAACCTGTACCCCTCCATAATCTTCTGTCTCACTGGAACGTACCATTGCAGAACACCACACAAATATGCCCTGAAAGTGTAACCGCCCGTAACCTCCTTGTCTCACTGGAACGCACCAATGCAGAACTCCTCACAAATTTGCCCTGATCCTGTACCCCTCCATAACCTCCCTGTCTCACTGGAACGTACCAATGCAGAACTCCACACAAATACGCCCTGAACCTGTACCGCCCATAACCTCCTTGTCTCACTGGAACGTACCAACGCAGAACTCCACACAAATTTGCCCTGAACCTGTACCCGACCATAACCTCCCTGTCTCACTGGAACGTACCAATGCAGAACTCCACACAACTATGCCATGAACCGGTACCCGACCATAACCTCCTTGTCTCAATGGAATGTACCACTGCTTAACTCCACACAAATATGCCCTGAACCTGTACCCTCCATAACCTCCCTGTCTCACTGGAACGTACCAATGCAGAACTACACACAAATATGCCCTGAACCTGTACCCCTCCAAAAACTCCCTGTCTCACTGGAACGTACCAATGCAGAACTCGAAACAAATATGCCCTGAACCTATACCCCTCCATAACCTCCCTGTCTCACTGGAACGCACCAATGCCGAACTCCACTCAAATATGCCCTGATCCTGCACCGGACATAACTTCCCTGTCTCACTGGAACGTACCATTGCAGAACACCACACAAATATGCCCTGAACCTGTACCCCTCCATAACCTCCCTGTCTCACTGGAACGTACCAATGCAGAACTCCACACAAATATGCCATGAACCGGTACCCTCCATAACCTCCCTGTCTCACTGGAAAGTACCAATGCAGAACTCCACACAAATATGCCCTGAACCAGTACCCGACCATAACCTCCCTGTCTCACTGGAACGTACCACTGCAGAACTCCACACAAATATGCCCTGAACCTGTACCCTCCATAACCTCCCTGTCTCACTGGAACGTACCAATGCAGAACTACAAACAAATATGCCCTGAACCTGTACACCTCCATAACCTCCCTGTCTCACTGGAACGTACCAATGCAGAACTCCACACAAATATGCCCAGAACCTGTACCCCTCCATAACTTCCCTGTCTCACTGGAACGCACCAATGCCGAACTCCACTCAAATATGCCCTGATCCAGTACCGTGCATAACCTCCCTGTCTCACTGGAACGTACCATTGCAGAACACCACACAAATATGCCCTGAACCTGTACCCGTCCATAACCTCCCTGTCTCATTGGATCGTCCCACTGCAGAACTCCACACAAATATGCCATGAACCAGTACCCTCCAAAACCTCCCTGTCTCACTGGAAAGTACCAATGCAGAACACCACACAAATATGCCCTTAAAGTGTAACCGCCCATAACATCCTTGTCTCACTGGAACGTACCAATGCAGTACTCCACACAAATATTCCCCAAGCCTGTACCCTCCATAACCTCCCTGACTCACCGGAACGTACAGATGCAGAACTACACTCAAATATGCCCTGAACCTGTACCCCTCCATAACCTCCCAGTCTCCCTGGAACGTACCACTGCTGAACTCCACGTAAATATGCCCTGAACCTGTGCCCGCCCATAACCTCCTTGTCTCAGTGGAACGTACCAACGCAGAACTCCAAACAAATATGCCCTGAACCTGTACCACTCCATAACCTCCCTGTCTGACTGGAACGTACCAATGCAGAACTCCACACAAATATGCCCGGAACCTGTACCCCTCCATAACTTCCCTGTCTCACTGGAACGCACCAATGCCGAACTCCACTCTAATATGCCCTGAACCTGTATCCCTCCATAACCTTCTGTCTCACTGGAATGTACCATTGCAGAACACCACACAAATATGCCCTGAAAGTGTACCCGCCCATAACCTCCTTGTCTCACTGGAACGCACCAATGCAGAACTCCACACAAATTTGCCCTGAACCTGTACCCCTGCATAAACTCCCTGTCTCACTGGAACGTACCAATGCAGAACTCCACACAAATATGCCCTGATCCTGCACCCTCCATAACCTCCCTGACTCACTGGAACGTACAAATGCAGAACTACATTCAAATATGCCCTGAACCTGTACCCCTCCATAACCTCCCTGTCTCATTGGATCGTCCCACTGCAGAACTCCACACAAATATGCCATGAACCGGTACCCGACCATAACCTCCTTGTCTCAATGGAATGTACCACTGCTGAACTCCACACAAATATGCCCTGAACCTGTACCCTCCATAACCTCCCTGTCTCACTGGAACGTACCAATGCAGAACTACACACAAATATGCCCTGAACCTGTACCCCTCCAAAAACTCACTGTCTCACTGGAACGTACCAATGCAGAACTCGACACAAATATGCCCTGAACCTGTACCCCTCCATAACCTCCCTGTCTCACTGGAACGCACCAATGCCGAACTCCACTCAAATATGCCCTGATCCAGTACCGTGCATAACCTCCCTCTCTCACTGGAACGTACCATTGCAGAACACCACACAAATATGCCCTGAAAGTGTAACCGCCCATAACCTCCTTGTCTCACTGGAACGCACCAATGCAGAACTCCACACAAATTTGCCCTGAACCTGTACCCCTCAATAACCTCCCTGTCTCACTGGAACGTACCAATGCAGAGCTCCACTCAAATATGCCCTGATCCTGTACCGTGCATAATCGCCCTGTCTCACTGGAACGTACCAATGCAGAATTCCACACAAATATGCCCTGAACGTGTACCCGCCCACACCCCCCTTGTCTCACTGGAACGCACCAATGCAGAAATCCACACAAATTTGCCCTGAACCTGTACACCTCCATAACCTCCCTGTCTCACTGAAACGTACTAATGCAGAACTCCACACAAATATGCCCTGAACCTGTACCCCTCCATAACCTCCCTGTCTCACTGGAACGTACCATTGCAGAAAACCACACAAATATGCCCTGAACCTGTACCCCTCCATAACCTCCCTGTCTCACTGGAACGTACCAATGCAGAACTCCACACAAATATGCCATGAACCGGTACCCTCCATAAACTCACTGTCTCAGTGGAAAGTTCCAATACAGAACTCCATACAAATATGCCCTGAACCTGTACCCGACCATAACCTCCCTGTCTCACTGGAACGCACCAATGCCGAACTCCACTCAAATATGCCCTGAACCTGTACCCCTCCATAATCTTCTGTCTCACTGGAACGTACCATTGCAGAACACCACACAAATATGCCCTGAAAGTGTAACCGCCCATAATCTCCTTGTCTCACTGGAACGCACCAATGCAGAACTCCACACAAATTTGCCCTGATCCTGTACCCCTCCATAACCTCCCTGTCTCACTGGAACGTACCAATGCAGAACTCCACACAAATACGCCCTGAACCTGTACCGCCCATAACCTCCTTGTCTCACTGGAACGTACCAACGCAGAACTCCACACAAATTTGCCCTGAACCTGTACCCGACCATAACCTCCCTGTCTCACTGGAACGTACCAATGCAGAACTCCACACAAATATGCCATGAACCGGTACCCGACCATAACCTCCTTGTCTCAATGGAATGTACCACTGCTTAACTCCACACAAATATGCCCTGAACCTGTACCCTCCATAACCTCCCTGTCTCACTGGAACGTACCAATGCAGAACTACACACAAATATGCCCTGAACCTGTACCCCTCCAAAAACTCCCTGTCTCACTGGAACGTACCAATGCAGAACTCGAAACAAATATGCCCTGAACCTATACCCCTCCATAACCTCCCTGTCTCACTGGAACGCACCAATGCCGAACTCCACTCAAATATGCCCTGATCCTGCACCGGACATAACTTCCCTGTCTCACTGGAACGTACCATTGCAGAACACCACACAAATATGCCCTGAACCTGTACCCCTCCATAACCTCCCTGTCTCACTGGAACGTACCAATGCAGAACTCCACACAAATATGCCATGAACCGGTACCCTCCATAACCTCCCTGTCTCACTGGAAAGTACCAATGCAGAACTCCACACAAATATGCCCTGAACCAGTACCCGACCATAACCTCCCTGTCTCACTGGAACGTACCACTGCAGAACTCCACACAAATATGCCCTGAACCTGTACCCTCCATAACCTCCCTGTCTCACTGGAACGTACCAATGCAGAACTACAAACAAATATGCCCTGAACCTGTACACCTCCATAACCTCCCTGTCTCACTGGAACGTACCAATGCAGAACTCCACACAAATATGCCCAGAACCTGTACCCCTCCATAACTTCCCTGTCTCACTGGAACGCACCAATGCCGAACTCCACTCAAATATGCCCTGATCCAGTACCGTGCATAACCTCCCTGTCTCACTGGAACGTACCATTGCAGAACACCACACAAATATGCCCTGAACCTGTACCCGTCCATAACCTCCCTGTCTCATTGGATCGTCCCACTGCAGAACTCCACACAAATATGCCATGAACCAGTACCCTCCAAAACCTCCCTGTCTCACTGGAAAGTACCAATGCAGAACACCACACAAATATGCCCTTAAAGTGTAACCGCCCATAACATCCTTGTCTCACTGGAACGTACCAATGCAGTACTCCACACAAATATTCCCCAAGCCTGTACCCTCCATAACCTCCCTGACTCACCGGAACGTACAGATGCAGAACTACACTCAAATATGCCCTGAACCTGTACCCCTCCATAACCTCCCAGTCTCCCTGGAACGTACCACTGCTGAACTCCACGTAAATATGCCCTGAACCTGTGCCCGCCCATAACCTCCTTGTCTCAGTGGAACGTACCAACGCAGAACTCCAAACAAATATGCCCTGAACCTGTACCATTCCATAACCTCCCTGTCTGACTGGAACGTACCAATGCAGAACTCCACACAAATATGCCCGGAACCTGTACCCCTCCATAACTTCCCTGTCTCACTGGAACGCACCAATGCCGAACTCCACTCTAATATGCCCTGAACCTGTATCCCTCCATAACCTTCTGTCTCACTGGAATGTACCATTGCAGAACACCACACAAATATGCCCTGAAAGTGTACCCGCCCATAACCTCCTTGTCTCACTGGAACGCACCAATGCAGAACTCCACACAAATTTGCCCTGAACCTGTACCCCTGCATAAACTCCCTGTCTCACTGGAACGTACCAATGCAGAACTCCACACAAATATGCCCTGATCCTGCACCCTCCATAACCTCCCTGACTCACTGGAACGTACAAATGCAGAACTACATTCAAATATGCCCTGAACCTGTACCCCTCCATAACCTCCCTGTCTCATTGGATCGTCCCACTGCAGAACTCCACACAAATATGCCATGAACCGGTACCCGACCATAACCTCCTTGTCTCAATGGAATGTACCACTGCTGAACTCCACACAAATATGCCCTGAACCTGTACCCTCCATAACCTCCCTGTCTCACTGGAACGTACCAATGCAGAACTACACACAAATATGCCCTGAACCTGTACCCCTCCAAAAACTCACTGTCTCACTGGAACGTACCAATGCAGAACTCGACACAAATATGCCCTGAACCTGTACCCCTCCATAACCTCCCTGTCTCACTGGAACGCACCAATGCCGAACTCCACTCAAATATGCCCTGATCCTGCACCGGACATAACATCCCTGTCTCACTGGAACGTGCCATTGCAGAACACCACACAAATATGCCCTGAACCTGTACCCCTCCATAACCTCCCTGTCTCACTGGAACGTACCAATGCAGAACTCCACACAAATATGCCATGAACCGGTACCCTCCATAACCTCCCTGTCTCACTGGAAAGTACCAATGCAGAACTCCACACAAATATGCCCTGAACCAGTACCCGAACATAACCTCCCTCCCTCACTGGAACATACCACTGCAGAACTCCACACAAATATGCCCTGAACCTGTACCCTCCATAACCTCCCTGTCTCACTGGAACGTACCAATGCAGAACTACAAACAAATATGCCCTGAACCTGTACCCCTCCATAACCTCCCTGTCTCACTGGAACGTACCAATGCAGAACTCCACACAAATATGCCCAGAACCTGTACCCCTCCATAACCGTCTGTCTCACTAGAACGTACCATTGCAGAACACCACAAAAATATGCCCTGAAAGTGTACCCGCCCATAATCTCCTTGACTCACTGGAACGCACCAATGCAGAACGCCACACAAATTTGACCTGAACCTGTACCCCTCCATAACCTCCCTGTCTCACTGGAACGTACCAATGAAGAACACCACACAAATATGCCCTGAACCTGTACCCTCCATAACTTATCTGTCTCACTGGAACGTACCAATGCAGAACTCCACACAAATATGCCCTGAACCTGTACCCCTCCATAACCTCCCTGTCTCACTGGAACGTACCATTGCAGAACACCACACAATTATGCCCTGAACCTGTACCCCTCCATACCCTCCCTGTCTCACTGGAACGTACCAATGCTGAACTCCACACAAACATGCCATGAGCCTGTACCCGTCCATAACCTCCCTCTCTCATTGGATCGTCCCACTGCAGAACTCCACACAAATATGCCATGAACCGGTACCTTCCATAACCTCCCTGTCTCACTGGAAAGTACCAATGCAGAACACCACACAAATATGCCCTGAACCTGTACCCCTCCATAACCTGCCAGTCTCACTGGAACGTACCACTGCAGAACTCCACACAAATATGCCATGAACCGGTACCCTCCATAACCTCCCTGTCTCACTGGAAAGTACCAATGCAGAACTCCACACAAATATGCCCTGAACCAGTACCCGACCATAACCTCCCTGTCTCACTGGAACGTACCACTGCAGAACTCCACACAAATATGCCCTGAACCTCTACCCTCCATAACCTCCCTGTCTCACTGGAACGTACCAATGCAGAACTACAAACAAATATGCCCTGAACCTGTACCCCTCCATAACCTCACTGTCTCACTGGAACGTACCAATGCAGAACTCCACTCAAATATGCCCTGAGCCTGTACCCCTCCATAACCTTCTGTCTCACTGGAACGTACCATTGCAGAACACCACAAAAATATGCCCTGAAAGTGTACCCGCCCATAACCTCCTTGACTCACTGGAACGCACCAATGCAGAACTCCACACAAATTTGACCTGAACCTGTACCACTCCATAACCTCCCTGTCTCACTGGAACGTACCAATGAAGAACACCACACAAATATGCCCTGAACCTGTACCCTCCATAACTTATCTGTCTCACTGGAACGTACCAATGCAGAACTACACACAAATATGCCATGAGCCTGTACCCCTCCATAACCTCCCTGTCTCACTGGAACGTACCAATGTAGAACTCCACACAAATATGCCCTGAACCTGTACCCTCCATAACCTCCCTGTCTCACTGGAACGTACCAATGCAGAACTACAAACAAATATGCCGTGAACCTGTACCACTCCATAACCTCCCTGACTCACCGGAACGTACAAATGCAGAACTACACTCAAATGTGCCCTGAACCTGTACCCCTCCATAACCTCCCAGTCTCTCAGGAACGTACCACTGCAGAACACCACGTAAATATGCCCTGAACGTGTACCCGCCCATAACCTCCCTGTCTCACTGGAAATTACCACTGCAGAACTACACACAAATATGCCCTGAACCTGTATCCTCCTTAACCTCCCTGCCTCACTGGAACGTACCAATGCGGAACTACAAACAAATATGCCCTGAACCTGTACCCCTCCATAACCTCCCTGTCTCACTGGAGCGTACTAATGCAGAACACCACACAAATACGCCCTGAAAGTGTACCCGCCCATAACCTCCTTGTCTCACTGGAACGCACCAATGCAGAACTCCACACAAATTTGCCCTGAACCTGTACCCCTGCAAAACCTCCCTGTCTCACTGGAACGTACCAATTCAGAACTCCACACAAATATGCCCTGAACCTGCACCCTCCATAACCTCCCTGTCTCACTGGAACGTACCAGTGCAGAACTACACACAAATATGCCCTGAACCGGTACCCCTCCATAACCTCCCTGTCTCACTGGAACGCACCAATGCCGAACTCCACTCAAATATGCCCTGATCCTGTACCGTGCATAACCTCCCTGTCTCACTGGAACGTACCATTGCAGTACACCAAACAAATATGCCCTGAACCTGTACCCCTCCATAACCTCCCTGTCTCACTGGAACGTACCAATGCAGAACTCCACACAAATATGCCCTGAACCTGTACCCGTCCATAACCTCCCTGTCTCATTGGATCGTCCCACTGCAGAACTCCACACAAATATGCCATGAACCGGTACCATCCATAACCTCCCTGTCTCACTGGAAATTACCAATGCAGAATTCCACAGAAATATGCCCTGAACGTGTACCCGCCCTGAACCTCCTTGTCTCACTGGAACGCACCAATGCAGAACTCCACACAAATATGCCCTGAACCTGTACCCCTCCATAACCTCCCTGTCTCACTGGAGCGTACTAATGCAGAACACCACACAAATACGCCCTGAAAGTGTACCCGCCCATAACCTCCTTGTCTCACTGGAACGCACCAATGCAGAACTCCACACAAATTTGCCCTGAACCTGTACCCCTGCAAAACCTCCCTGTCTCACTGGAACGTACCAATTCAGAACTCCACACAAATATGCCCTGAACCTGCACCCTCCATAACCTCCCTGTCTCACTGGAACGTACCAGTGCAGAACTACACACAAATATGCCCTGAACCGGTACCCCTCCATAACCTCCCTGTCTCACTGGAACGCACCAATGCCGAACTCCACTCAAATATGCCCTGATCCTGTACCGTGCATAACCTCCCTGTCTCACTGGAACGTACCATTGCAGTACACCAAACAAATATGCCCTGAACCTGTACCCCTCCATAACCTCCCTGTCTCACTGGAACGTACCAATGCAGAACTCCACACAAATATGCCCTGAACCTGTACCCGTCCATAACCTCCCTGTCTCATTGGATCGTCCCACTGCAGAACTCCACACAAATATGCCATGAACCGGTACCATCCATAACCTCCCTGTCTCACTGGAAATTACCAATGCAGAATTCCACAGAAATATGCCCTGAACGTGTACCCGCCCTGAACCTCCTTGTCTCACTGGAACGCACCAATGCAGAACTCCACACAAATATGCCCTGAACCTGTACCTTCCATAACCTCCCTGTCTCACTGGAACGTACCATTGCAGAACACCACACAAATATGCCCTGAACCTGTACCACTCCATAACCTCCCTGTCTCACTGGAACGTACCAATGCAGAACTCCACACAAATATGCCCTGAACCTGTACCCGTCCATAACCTCCCTGTCTCATTGGATCGTCCCACTGCAGAACTCCACACAAATATGCCATGAACCGGTACCCTCCAAAACCTCCCTGTCTCACTGGAAAGTACCAATGCAGAACTACACACAAATATGCCCTGAACCTGTACCCCTCCATAACCTCCCTGTCTCACTGGAACGCACCAATGCCGAACTCCACTCAAATATGCCCTGATCCAGTTCCGTGCATAACCTCCCTCTCTCACTGGAACGTACCATTGCAGAACACCACACAAATATGCCCTGAAAGTGTAACCGCCCATAACCTCCTTGTCTCACTGGAACGCACCAATGCAGAACTCCACACAAATTTGCCCTGAACCTGTACCCCTCAATAACCTCCCTGTCTCACTGGAACGTACCAATGCAGAGCTCCACTCAAATATGCCCTGATCCTGTACCGTGCATAATCTCCCTGTCTCACTGGAACGTACCAATGCAGAATTCCACACAAATATGCCCTGAACGTGTACCCGCCCACACCCTCCTTGTCTCACTGGAACGCACCAATGCAGAAATCCACACAAATTTGCCCTGAACCTGTACACCTCCATAACCTCCCTGTCTCACTGAAACGTACTAATGCAGAACTCCACACAAATATGCCCTGAACCTGTACCCCTCCATAACCTCCCTGTCTCACTGGAACGTACCATTGCAGAAAACCACACAAATATGCCCTGAACCTGTACCCCTCCATAACCTCCCTGTCTCACTGGAACGTACCAATGCAGAACTCCACACAAATATGCCATGAACCGGTACCCTCCATAAACTCACTGTCTCAGTGGAAAGTTCCAATACAGAACTCCATACAAATATGCCCTGAACCTGTACCCGACCATAACCTCCCTGTCTCACTGGAACGCACCAATGCCGAACTCCACTCAAATATGCCCTGAACCTGTACCCCTCCATAATCTTCTGTCTCACTGGAACGTACCATTGCAGAACACCACACAAATATGCCCTGAAAGTGTAACCGCCCATAACCTCCTTGTCTCACTGGAACGCACCAATGCAGAACTCCACACAAATTTGCCCTGATCCTGTACCCCTCCATAACCTCCCTGTCTCACTGGAACGTGCCAATGCAGAACTCCACACAAATACGCCCTGAACCTGTACCGCCCATAACCTCCTTGTCTCACTGGAACGTACCAACGCAGAACTCCACACAAATTTGCCCTGAACCTGTACCCGACCATAACCTCCCTGTCTCACTGGAACGTACCAATGCAGAACTCCACACAACTATGCCATGAACCGGTACCCGACCATAACCTCCTTGTCTCAATGGAATGTACCACTGCTTAACTCCACACAAATATGCCCTGAACCTGTACCCTCCATAACCTCCCTGTCTCACTGGAACGTACCAATGCAGAACTACACACAAATATGCCCTGAACCTGTACCCCTCCAAAAACTCCCTGTCTCACTGGAACGTACCAATGCAGAACTCGAAACAAATATGCCCTGAACCTATACCCCTCCATAACCTCCCTGTCTCACTGGAACGCACCAATGCCGAACTCCACTCAAATATGCCCTGATCCTGCACCGGACATAACTTCCCTGTCTCACTGGAACGTACCATTGCAGAACACCACACAAATATGCCCTGAACCTGTACCCCTCCATAACCTCCCTGTCTCACTGGAACGTACCAATGCAGAACTCCACACAAATATGCCATGAACCGGTACCCTCCATAACCTCCCTGTCTCACTGGAAAGTACCAATGCAGAACTCCACACAAATATGCCCTGAACCAGTACCCGACCATAACCTCCCTGTCTCACTGGAACGTACCACTGCAGAACTCCACACAAATATGCCCTGAACCTGTACCCTCCATAACCTCCCTGTCTCACTGGAACGTACCAATGCAGAACTACAAACAAATATGCCCTGAACCTGTACACCTCCATAACCTCCCTGTCTCACTGGAACGTACCAATGCAGAACTCCACACAAATATGCCCAGAACCTGTACCCCTCCATAACTTCCCTGTCTCACTGGAACGCACCAATGCCGAACTCCACTCAAATATGCCCTGATCCAGTACCGTGCATAACCTCCCTGTCTCACTGGAACGTACCATTGCAGAACACCACACAAATATGCCCTGAACCTGTACACGTCCATAACCTCCCTGTCTCATTGGATCGTCCCACTGCAGAACTCCACACAAATATGCCATGAACCAGTACCCTCCAAAACCTCCCTGTCTCACTGGAAAGTACCAATGCAGAACACCACACAAATATGCCCTTAAAGTGTAACCGCCCATAACATCCTTGTCTCACTGGAACGTACCAATGCAGTACTCCACACAAATATTCCCCAAGCCTGTACCCTCCATAACCTCCCTGACTCACCGGAACGTACAAATGCAGAACTACACTCAAATATGCCCTGAACCTGTACCCCTCCATAACCTCCCAGTCTCCCTGGAACGTACCACTGCTGAACTCCACGTAAATATGCCCTGAACCTGTGCCCGCCCATAACCTCCTTGTCTCAGTGGAACGTACCAACGCAGAACTCCAAACAAATATGCCCTGAACCTGTACCATTCCATAACCTCCCTGTCTGACTGGAACGTACCAATGCAGAACTCCACACAAATATGCCCGGAACCTGTACCCCTCCATAACTTCCCTGTCTCACTGGAACGCACCAATGCCGAACTCCACTCTAATATGCCCTGAACCTGTATCCCTCCATAACCTTCTGTCTCACTGGAATGTACCATTGCAGAACACCACACAAATATGCCCTGAAAGTGTACCCGCCCATAACCTCCTTGTCTCACTGGAACGCACCAATGCAGAACTCCACACAAATTTGCCCTGAACCTGTACCCCTGCATAAACTCCCTGTCTCACTGGAACGTACCAATGCAGAACTCCACAAAAATATGCCCTGATCCTGCACCCTCCATAACCTCCCTGACTCACTGGAACGTACAAATGCAGAACTACATTCAAATATGCCCTGAACCTGTACCCCTCCATAACCTCCCTGTCTCATTGGATCGTCCCACTGCAGAACTCCACACAAATATGCCATGAACCGGTACCCGACCATAACCTCCTTGTCTCAATGGAATGTACCACTGCTGAACTCCACACAAATATGCCCTGAACCTGTACCCTCCATAACCTCCCTGTCTCACTGGAACGTACCAATGCAGAACTACACACAAATATGCCCTGAACCTGTACCCCTCCATAACCTCCCTGTCTCATTGGATCGTCCCACTGCAGAACTCCACACAAATATGCCATGAACCGGTACCCGACCATAACCTCCTTGTCTCAATGGAATGTACCACTGCTGAACTCCACACAAATATGCCCTGAACCTGTACCCTCCATAACCTCCCTGTCTCACTGGAACGTACCAATGCAGAACTACACACAAATATGCCCTGAACCTGTACCCCTCCAAAAACTCACTGTCTCACTGGAACGTACCAATGCAGAACTCGACACAAATATGCCCTGAACCTGTACCCCTCCATAACCTCCCTGTCTCACTGGAACGCACCAATGCCGAACTCCACTCAAATATGCCCTGATCCTGCACCGGACATAACATCCCTGTCTCACTGGAACGTGCCATTGCAGAACACCACACAAATATGCCCTGAACCTGTACCCCTCCATAACCTCCCTGTCTCACTGGAACGTACCAATGCAGAACTCCACACAAATATGCCATGAACCGGTACCCTCCATAACCTCCCTGTCTCACTGGAAAGTACCAATGCAGAACTCCACACAAATATGCCCTGAACCAGTACCCGAACATAACCTCCCTCTCTCACTGGAACATACCACTGCAGAACTCCACACAAATATGCCCTGAACCTGTACCCTCCATAACCTCCCTGTCTCACTGGAACGTACCAATGCAGAACTACAAACAAATATGCCCTGAACCTGTACCCCTCCATAACCTCCCTGTCTCACTGGAACGTACCAATGCAGAACTCCACACAAATATGCCCAGAACCTGTACCCCTCCATAACCGTCTGTCTCACTAGAACGTACCATTGCAGAACACCACAAAAATATGCCCTGAAAGTGTACCCGCCCATAATCTCCTTGACTCACTGGAACGCACCAATGCAGAACGCCACACAAATTTGACCTGAACCTGTACCCCTCCATAACCTCCCTGTCTCACTGGAACGTACCAATGAAGAACACCACACAAATATGCCCTGAACCTGTACCCTCCATAACTTATCTGTCTCACTGGAACGTACCAATGCAGAACTCCACACAAATATGCCCTGAACCTGTACCCCTCCATAACCTCCCTGTCTCACTGGAACGTACCATTGCAGAACACCACACAATTATGCCCTGAACCTGTACCCCTCCATACCCTCCCTGTCTCACTGGAACGTACCAATGCTGAACTCCACACAAATATGCCATGAGCCTGTACCCGTCCATAACCTCCCTCTCTCATTGGATCGTCCCACTGCAGAACTCCACACAAATATGCCATGAACCGGTACCTTCCATAACCTCCCTGTCTCACTGGAAAGTACCAATGCAGAACACCACACAAATATGCCCTGAAAGTGTAACCGCCCATAACCTCCTTGTCTCACTGGAACGCACCAATGCAGAACTCCACACAAATTTGCCCTGAACCTGTACCCCTCCATAACCTCCCTGTCTCACTGGAACGTACCAATGCAGAACTCCACACATATATGCCCTGAACCTGTACCCTCCATAACCTCCCTGTCTCACTGGAACGTACCAATGCAGAACTACAAACAAATATGCCGTGAACCTGTACCCCTCCATAACTTCCCTGTCTCACTGGAACGCACCAATGCCGAACTCCACTCAAATATGCCCTGAACCTGTACCCCTCCATAACCTCCCTGTCTCACTGGAACGTACCACTGAAGAACACCACACAAATATGCCCTGAACGTGTACCCGCTCATAAGCTCCTTGTCTCACTGGAACGTACCAACGCAGAACTCCACACAAATATGCCCTGAACCTGTACCCCTCCATAACCTCCCTGTATCACAGGAACGTACCAATGCAGAACTCCACACAAATATTCCCTGAACCTGTACCCGTCCATAACCTCCCTGTCTCATTGGATCGTCCCACTGCAGAACTCCACACAAATATGCCATGAACCGGTACCCTCCATAACCTCCCTGTCTCACTGGAAATTACCAATGCAGAATTCCACAGAAATATGCCCTGAACGTGTACCCGCCCATAACCTCCTTGTCTCACTGGAACGCACCAATGCAGAAGTCCACACAAATATGCCCTGAACCTGTACCCTCCATAACCTCCCTGTCTCACTGGAAAGTACCAATGCAGAACTCCACACAAATATGCCCTGAACCTGTACCCGACCATAACCTCCCTGTCTCACTGGAACGTACCACTGCAGAACTCCACACAAATATGCAATGAACCTGTACCCTCCATAACCTCCCTGTCTCACTGGAACGTACCAATGCAGAACTACAAACAAATATGCCGTGAACCTGTACCCCTCCATAACCTCCCAGTCTCTCAGGAACGTACCACTGCAGAACACCACGTAAATATGCCCTGAACCTGTACCCTCCTTAACCTCCCTGTCTCACTGGAACGTACCAATGCGGAACTACAAACAAATATGCCCTGAACCTGTACCCCTCCATAACCTCCCTGTCTCACTGTAGCGTACTGATGCAGAACACCACACAAATATGCCCTGAAAGTGCACCCGCCCATAACCTCCTTGTCTCACTGGAACGCACCAATGCAGAACTCCACACAAATTTGCCCTGAACCTGTACCCCTGCAAAACCTCCCTGTCTCACTGGAACGTACCAATTCAGAACTCCACACAAATATGCCCTGAACCTGCACCCTCCATAACCTCCCTGTCTCACTGGAACGTACCAGTGCAGAACTACACACAAATATGCCCTGAACCTGTACCCCTCCATAAACTCCCTGTCTCACTGGAACGCACCAATGCCGAACTCCACTCAAATATGCCCTGATCCTGTACCGTGCATAACCTCCCTGTCTCACTGGAACGTACCATTGCAGAACACCAAACAAATATGCCCTGAACCTGTACCCCTCCATAACCTCCCTGTCTCACTGGAACGTACCAATGCAGAACTCCACACAAATATGCCCTGAACCTGTACCCGTCCATAACCTCCCTGTCTCATTGGATCGTCCCACTGCAGAACTCCACACAAATATGCCATGAACCGGTACCATCCATAACCTCCCTGTCTCACTGGAAATTACCAATGCAGAATTCCACAGAAATATGCCCTGAACGTGTACCCGCCCTTAACCTCCTTGTCTCACTGGAACGCACCAATGCAGAACTCCACACAAATATGCCCTGAACCTGTACCCTCCATAACCTCCCTGTCTCACTGGAACGTACCAATGCAGAACTCCACACAAATATGCCATGAACCGGTACCCTCCATAACCTCCCTGTCTCACTGGAAAGTACCAATGCAGAACTCCACAGAAATATGCCCTGAACCTGTAGCCGACCATAACCTCCCTGTCTCACTGGAACGTACCACTGCAGAACTCCACACAAATATGCCATGAACCTGTACCCTCCATAACCTCCCTGTCTCACTGGAACGTACCAATGCAGAACTACAAACAAATATGCCGTGAACCTGTACCCCTCCATAACCTCCCTGTCTCACTGGAACGTACCAATGCAAAACTCCACACAAATATGCCCTGAACCTGTACCCCTCCATAACTTCCCTGTCTCACTGGAACGCACCAATGCCGAACTCCACTCAAATATGCCCTGAACCTGTACCCCTCCATAACCTCCCTGTCTCACTGGAACGTACCACTGAAGAACACCACAGAAATATGCCCTGAACGTGTACCCGCTCATAAGCTCCTTGTCTCACTGGAACGTACCAACGCAGAACTCCACACAAATATGCCATGAACCTGTACCCTCCATAACCTCCCTGTCTCACTGGAACGCACCAATGCCGAACTCCACTCAAATATGCCCTGATCCAGTACCGTGCATAACCTCCCTGTCTCACTGGAACGTACCATTGCAGAACACCACACAAATATGCCCTGAACCTGTACCCGTCCATAACCTCCCTGTCTCACTGGAACGTACCAATGCAGAACTCCACACAAATATGCCCTGAACCTGTACCCGTCCATAACCTCCCTGTCTCATTGGATCGTCCCACTGCAGAACTCCACACAAATATGCCATGAACCGGTACCCTCCAAAACCTCCCTGTCTCACTGGAAAGTACCAATGCAGAACTACACACAAATATGCCCTGAACCTGTACCCCTCCATAACCTCCCTGTCTCACTGGAACGCACCAATGCCGAACTCCACTCAAATATGCCCTGATCCAGTACCGTGCATAACCTCCCTCTCTCACTGGAACGTACCATTGCAGAACACCACACAAATATGCCCTGAAAGTGTAACCGCCCATAACCTCCTTGTCTCACTGGAACGCACCAATGCAGAACTCCACACAAATTTGCCCTGAACCTGTACCCCTCAATAACCTCCCTGTCTCACTGGAACGTACCAATGCAGAGCTCCACTCAAATATGCCCTGATCCTGTACCGTGCATAATCTCCCTGTCTCACTGGAACGTACCAATGCAGAATTCCACACAAATATGCCCTGAACGTGTACCCGCCCACACCCTCCTTGTCTCACTGGAACGCACCAATGCAGAAATCCACACAAATTTGCCCTGAACCTGTACACCTCCATAACCTCCCTGTCTCACTGAAACGTTCTAATGCAGAACTCCACACAAATATGCCCTGAACCTGTACCCCTCCATAACCTCCCTGTCTCACTGGAACGTACCATTGTAGAAAACCACACAAATATGCCCTGAACCTGTACCCCTCCATAACCTCCCTGTCTCACTGGAACGTACCAATGCAGAACTCCACACAAATATGCCATGAACCGGTACCCTCCATAAACTCACTGTCTCAGTGGAAAGTTCCAATACAGAACTCCATACAAATATGCCCTGAACCTGTACCCGACCATAACCTCCCTGTCTCACTGGAACGCACCAATGCCGAACTCCACTCAAATATGCCCTGAACCTGTACCCCTCCATAATCTTCTGTCTCACTGGAACGTACCATTGCAGAACACCACACAAATATGCCCTGAAAGTGTAACCGCCCATAACCTCCTTGTCTCACTGGAACGCACCAATGCAGAACTCCACACAAATTTGCCCTGAACCTGTACCCCTCAATAACCTCCCTGTCTCACTGGAACGTACCAATGCAGAGCTCCACTCAAATATGCCCTGATCCTGTACCGTGCATAATCTCCCTGTCTCACTGGAACGTACCAATGCAGAATTCCACACAAATATGCCCTGAACGTGTACCCGCCCACACCCTCCTTGTCTCACTGGAACGCACCAATGCAGAAATCCACACAAATTTGCCCTGAACCTGTACACCTCCATAACCTCCCTGTCTCACTGAAACGTTCTAATGCAGAACTCCACACAAATATGCCCTGAACCTGTACCCCTCCATAACCTCCCTGTCTCACTGGAACGTACCATTGTAGAAAACCACACAAATATGCCCTGAACCTGTACCCCTCCATAACCTCCCTGTCTCACTGGAACGTACCAATGCAGAACTCCACACAAATATGCCATGAACCGGTACCCTCCATAAACTCACTGTCTCAGTGGAAAGTTCCAATACAGAACTCCATACAAATATGCCCTGAACCTGTACCCGACCATAACCTCCCTGTCTCACTGGAACGCACCAATGCCGAACTCCACTCAAATATGCCCTGAACCTGTACCCCTCCATAATCTTCTGTCTCACTGGAACGTACCATTGCAGAACACCACACAAATATGCCCTGAAAGTGTAACCGCCCATAACCTCCTTGTCTCACTGGAACGCACCAATGCAGAACTCCACACAAATTTGCCCTGATCCTGTACCCCTCCATAACCTCCCTGTCTCACTGGAACGTACCAATGCAGAACTCCACACAAATATGCCCTGAACCTGTACCGCCCAAAACCTCCTTGTCTCACTGGAACGTACCAACGCAGAACTCCACACAAATTTGCCCTGAACCTGTACCCGACCATAACCTCCCTGTCTCACTGGAACGTACCAATGCAGAACTCCACACAAATATGCCATGAACCGGTACCCGACCATAACCTCCTTGTCTCAATGGAATGTACCACTGCTTAACTCCACACAAATATGCCCTGAACCTGTACCCTCCATAACCTCCCTGTCTCACTGGAACGTACCAATGCAGAACTACACACAAATATGCCCTGAACCTGTACCCCTCCAAAAACTCCCTGTCTCACTGGAACGTACCAATGCAGAACTCGAAACAAATATGCCCTGAACCTATACCCCTCCATAACCTCCCTGTCTCACTGGAACGCACCAATGCCGAACTCCACTCAAATATGCCCTGATCCTGCACCGGACATAACTTCCCTGTCTCACTGGAACGTACCATTGCAGAACACCACACAAATATGCCCTGAACCTGTACCCCTCCATAACCTCCCTGTCTCACTGGAACGTACCAATGCAGAACTCCACACAAATATGCCATGAACCGGTACCCTCCATAACCTCCCTGTCTCACTGGAAAGTACCAATGCAGAACTCCACACAAATATGCCCTGAACCAGTACCCGACCATAACCTCCCTGTCTCACTGGAACGTACCACTGCAGAACTCCACACAAATATGCCCTGAACCTGTACCCTCCATAACCTCCCTGTCTCACTGGAACGTACCAATGCAGAACTACAAACAAATATGCCCTGAACCTGTACCCCTCCATAACCTCCCTGTCTCACTGGAACGTACCAATGCAGAACTCCACACAAATATGCCCAGAACCTGTACCCCTCCATAACTTCCCTGTCTCACTGGAACGCACCAATGCCGAACTCCACTCAAATATGCCCTGATCCAGTACCGTGCATAACCTCCCTGTCTCACTGGAACGTACCATTGCAGAACACCACACAAATATGCCCTGAACCTGTACCCGTCCATAACCTCCCTGTCTCATTGGATCGTCCCACTGCAGAACTCCACACAAATATGCCATGAACCAGTACCCTCCAAAACCTCCCTGTCTCACTGGAAAGTACCAGTGCAGAACACCACACAAATATGCCCTGAAAGTGTAACCGCCCATAACATCCTTGTCTCACTGGAACGTACCAATGCAGTACTCCACACAAATATTCCCCAAGCCTGTACCCTCCATAACCTCCCTGACTCACCGGAACGTACAAATGCAGAACTACACTCAAATATGCCCTGAACCTGTACCCCTCCATAACCTCCCAGTCTCCCTGGAACGTACCACTGCTGAACTCCACGTAAATATGCCCTGAACCTGTGCCCGCCCATAACCTCCTTGTCTCAGTGGAACGTACCAACGCAGAACTCCAAACAAATATGCCCTGAACCTGTACCACTCCATAACCTCCCTGTCTGACTGGAACGTACCAATGCAGAACTCCACACAAATATGCCCGGAACCTGTACCCCTCCATAACTTCCCTGTCTCACTGGAACGCACCAATGCCGAACTCCACTCTAATATGCCCTGAACCTGTATCCCTCCATAACCTTCTGTCTCACTGGAATGTACCATTGCAGAACACCACACAAATATGCCCTGAAAGTGTACCCGCCCATAACCTCCTTGTCTCACTGGAACGCACCAATGCAGAACTCCACACAAATTTGCCCTGAACCTGTACCCCTGCATAAACTCCCTGTGTCACTGGAACGTACCAATGCAGAACTCCACACAAATATGCCCTGATCCTGCACCCTCCATAACCTCCCTGACTCACTGGAACGTACAAATGCAGAACTACATTCAAATATGCCCTGAACCTGTACCCCTCCATAACCTCCCTGTCTCATTGGATCGTCCCACTGCAGAACTCCACACAAATATGCCATGAACCGGTACCCGACCATAACCTCCTTGTCTCAATGGAATGTACCACTGCTGAACTCCACACAAATATGCCCTGAACCTGTACCCTCCATAACCTCCCTGTCTCACTGGAACGTACCAATGCAGAACTACACACAAATATGCCCTGAACCTGTACCCCTCCAAAAACTCACTGTCTCACTGGAACGTACCAATGCAGAACTCGACACAAATATGCCCTGAACCTGTACCCCTCCATAACCTCCCTGTCTCACTGGAACGCACCAATGCCGAACTCCACTCAAATATGCCCTGATCCTGCACCGGACATAACATCCCTGTCTCACTGGAACGTGCCATTGCAGAACACCACACAAATATGCCCTGAACCTGTACCCCTCCATAACCTCCCTGTCTCACTGGAACGTACCAATGCAGAACTCCACACAAATATGCCATGAGCCGGTACCCTCCATAACCTCCCTGACTCACTGGAAAGTACCAATGCAGAACTCCACACAAATATGCCCTGAACCAGTACCCGAACATAACCTCCCTCTCTCACTGGAACATACCACTGCAGAACTCCACACAAATATGCCCTGAACCTGTACCCTCCATAACCTCCCTGTCTCACTGGAACGTACCAATGCAGAACTACAAACAAATATGCCCTGAACCTGTACCCCTCCATAACCTCCCTGTCTCACTGGAACGTACCAATGCAGAACTCCACACAAATATGCCCAGAACCTGTACCCCTCCATAACCGTCTGACTCACTAGAACGTACCATTGCAGAACACCACAAAAATATGCCCTGAAAGTGTACCCGCCCATAATCTCCTTGACTCACTGGAACGCACCAATGCAGAACGCCACACAAATTTGACCTGAACCTGTACCCCTCCATAACCTCCCTGTCTCACTGGAACGTACCAACGCAGAACTCCACACAAATATTCCCTGAACCTGTACCCGTCCATAACCTCCCTGTCTCATTGGATCGTCCCACTGCAGAACTCCACACAAATATGCCATGAACCGGTACCCTCCATAACCTCCCTGTCTCACTGGAAATTACCAATGCAGAATTTCACAGAAATATGCCCTGAACGTGTACCCGCCCATAACCTCCTTGTCTCACTGGAACGCACCAATGCAGAAGTCCACACAAATATGCCCTGAACCTGTACCCTCCATAACCTCCCTGTCTCACTGGAACGTACCAATGCAGAACTCCACACAAATATGCCATGAACCGGTACCCTCCATAACCTCCCTGTCTCACTGGAAAGTACCAATGCAGAACTCCACACAAATATGCCCTGAACCTGTACCCGACCATAACCTCCCTGTCTCACTGGAACGTACCACTTCAGAACTCCACACAAATATGCCATGAACCTGTACCCTCCATAACCTCCCTGTCTCACTGGAACGTACCAATGCAGAACTACAAACAAATATGCCGTGAACCTGTACCCCTCCATAACCTCCCTGTCTCACTGGAACGTACCAATGCAGAACTCCACACAAATATGCCCTGAACCTGTACCCCTCCATAACTTCCCTGTCTCACTGGAACGCACCAATGCCGAACTCCACTCAAATATGCCCTGAACCTGTACCCCTCCATAACCTCCCTGTCTCACTGGAACGTACCACTGAAGAACACCACACAAATATGCCCTGAACGTGTACCCGCTCATAAGCTCCTTGTCTCACTGGAACGTACCAACGCAGAACTCCACACAAATATGCCCTGAACCTGTACCCTCCATAACCTCCCTGTATCACTGGAACGTAACAATGCAGAACTACACACAAATATGCCCTGAACCTGTACCCCTCCATAACCTCCCTGTCTCACTGGAACTCACCAATGCCGATCTCCATTCAAATATGCCCTGAACGAGTACCGTGCATAACCTCCCTGTCTCACTGGAACCTACCATTGCAGAACACCACACAAATATGCCCTGAACCTGTACCACTCCATAACCTCCCTGTCTCACTGGAACGTACCAATGCAGAACTCCACACAAATATGCCCTGAACCTGTACCCGTCCATAACCTCCCTGTCTCATTGGATCGTCCCACTGCAGAACTCCACACAAATATGCCCTGAACCTGTACCCCTCCATAACCTCCCTGTCTCACTGGAACGCACCAATGCCGAACTCCACTCAAATATGCCCTGATCCAGTACCGTGCATAACCTCCCTGTCTCACTGGAACGTACCATTGCAGAACACCACACAAATATGCCCTGAACCTGTACCCGTCCATAACCTCCCTGTCTCATTGGATCGTCCCACTGCAGAACTCCACACAAATATGCCATGAACCGGTACCCTCCAAAACCTCCCTGTCTCACTGGAAAGTACCAATGCAGAACACCACACAAATATGCCCTGAAAGTGTAACCGCCCATAACCTCCTTGTCTCACTGGAACGCACCAATGCAGAACTCCACACAAATTTGCCCTGAACCTGTACCCCTCCATAACCTCCCTGTCTCACTGGAACGTACCAATGCAGAACTCCACACAAATATTCCCCAAACCTGTACCCTCCATAACCTCCCTGACTCACCGGAACGTACAAAAGCAGAACTACACTCAAATATGCCCTGAACCTGTACCCCTCCATAACCTCCCAGTCTCCCTGGAACGTACCACTGCTGAACACCACGTAAATATGCCCTGAACGTGTACCCGC
Organism: Hemitrygon akajei; assembly: GCF_048418815.1. Lineage (NCBI taxonomy): Eukaryota > Metazoa > Chordata > Chondrichthyes > Myliobatiformes > Dasyatidae > Hemitrygon > Hemitrygon akajei. The sequence goes on along the minus strand of NW_027331981.1, from coordinate 1,056,597 downwards.
CCATAACCTCCTTGTCTCAGTGGAACGTACCAACGCAGAACTCCAAACAAATATGCCCTGAACCTGTACCCCTCAATAACCTCCCTCTCTGACTGGAACGTACCAATGCAGAACTCCACACAAATATGCCCGGAACCTGTAGCCCTCCATAACTTCCCTGTCTCACTGGAACGCACCAATGCCGAACTCCACTCTAATATGCCCTGATCCTGTGCCGTGCATAGACTCCCTGTCTCACTGGAACGTACCAATGCAGAATTCCACACTAATATGCCCTGAATGTGTACCCGCCCATAACCTCCTTGTCTCCCTGGACACGCACCAATGCAGAACTCCACACAAATTTGCCCTGAACCTGTACCACTCCATAACATCCCTGTCTCACTGGAACGTACCATTGCAGAACACCACACAAATATGCCCTGAACCTGTACCCCTCCATAACCTGCCTGTCTCACTGGAACGTACCAATGCAGAACTCCACACAAATATGCCATGAACCGGTACCCTCCATAACCTCCCTGTCTCACTGGAAAGTACCAATGCAGAACTCCATACAAATATGCCCTGAACCTGTACCCGACCATAACCTCCTTGTCTCACTGGAACGTACCAATGCAGAACTACAAACAAATATGCCCTGAACCTGTACCCCTCCATAACCTCCCTGTCTCACTGGAACGTACCAATGCAGAACTCCACACAAATATGCCCTGAACCTGTACCCCTCCATAACTTCCCTGTCTCACTGGAACGTACCAATGCAGAACTACAAACAAATATGCCCTGAACCTGTACCCCTCCATAACCTCCCTGTCTCACTGGAACGTACCAATGCAGAACTCCACACAAATATGCCCTGAACCTGTACCCCTCCATAACTTCCCTGTCTCACTGGAACGCACCAATGCCGAACTCCACTCAAATATGCCCTGAACCTGTACCCCTCCATAACCTTCTGTCTCACTGGAACGTACTATTGCAGAACACCACACAAATATGCCCTGAAAGTGTAACCGCCCATAACCTCCTTGTCTCACTGGAACGCACCAATGCAGAACTCCACACAAATTTGCCCTGAACCTGTACCCCTCAATAACCTCCCTGTCTCACTGGAACGTACCAATGCAGAATTCCACACACATATGCCCTGAACGTGTACCCGCCCATAACCTCCTTGTCTCACTGGAACGCACCAATGCAGAAATCCACACAAATTTGCCCTGAACCTGTACACCTCCATAACCTCCCTGTCTCACTGAAAAGTACCAATGCAGAACACCACACAAATATGCCCTGAACCTGTACCCCTCCATAACCTGCCTGTCTCACTGGAACGTACCAATGCAGAACTCCACACAAATATGCCATGAACCGGTACCCTCCATAACCTCCCTGTCTCACTGGAAAGTACCAATGCAGAACTCCATACAAATATGCCCTGAACCAGTACCAACCATAACCTCCTTGTCTCACTGGAACGTACCACTGCAGAACTCCACACAAATATGCCCTGAACCTGTACCCTCCATAACCTCCCTGTCTCACTGGAACGTACCAATGCAGAACTACAAACAAATATGCCCTGAACCTGTACCCCTCCATAACCTCCCTGTCTCACTGGAACGTACCAATGCAGAACTCCACACAAATATGCCCTGAACCTGTACCCCTCCATAACTTCCCTGTCTCACTGGAACGCACCAATGCCGAACTCCACTCAAATATGCCCTGAACCTGTACCCCTCCATAACCTTCTGTCTCACTGGAACGTACCATTGCAGAACACCACACAAATATGCCCTGAAAGTGTAACCGCCCATAACCTCCTTGTCTCACTGGAACGCACCAATGCAGAACTCCACACAAATTTGCCCTGAACCTGTACCCCTCAATAACCTCCCTGTCTCACTGGAACGTACCAATGCAGAATTCCACACACATATGCCCTGAACGTGTACCCGCCCATAACCTCCTTGTCTCACTGGAACGCACCAATGCAGAAATCCACACAAATTTGCCCTGAACCTGTACACCTCCATAACCTCCCTGTCTCACTGAAAAGTACCAATGCAGAACTCCACACAAATATGCCCTGAACATGTACCCCTCCATAACCTCCCTGTCTCACTGGAACGTACCATTGCAGAAAACCACACAAATATGCCCTGAACCTGTACCCCTCCATAACCTCCCTGTCTCACTGCAAAGGTACCAATGCAGAACTCCACACAAATATGCCCTGAACCTGTACCCGACCATAACCTCCCTGTCTCCCTGGAACGCACCAATGCCGAACTCCACTCAAATAAGCCCTGAACCTGTACCCCTCCATAATCTTCTGTCTCACTGGAACGTACCATTGCAGAACACCACACAAATATGCCCTGAAAGTGTAACCTCCCATAACCTCCTTGTCTCACTGGAACGCACCAATGCAGAACTCCACACAAATTTGCCCTGATCCTGTACCCCTCCATAACCTCCCTGTTTCACTGGAACGTACCAATGCTGAACTCCACACAAATATGCCATGAGCCTGTACCCGTCCATAACCTCCCTCTCTCATTGGATCGTCCCACTGCAGAACTCCACACAAATATGCCATGACCCGGTACCTTCCATAACCTCCCTGTCTCACTGGAAAGTACCAATGCAGAACACCACACAAATATGCCCTGAAAGTGTAACCGCCCATAACCTCCTTGTCTCACTGGGACGCTCCAATGCAGAACTCCACACAAATTTGCCCTGAACCTGTACCCCTCCATAACCTCCCTGTCTCACTGGAACGTACCAATTCAGAACTCCACACATATATGCCCTGAACCTGTACCCTCCATAACCTCCCTGTCTCACTGGAACGTACCAATGCAGAACTACAAACAAATATGCCGTGAACCTGTACCCCTCCATAACTTCCCTGTCTCACTGGAACGCACCAATGCCGAACTCCACTCAAATATGCCCTGAACCTGTACCCGACCATAACCTCCCTGTCTCACTGGAACGTACCACTGCAGAACTCCACACAAATATGCCATGAACCTGTACCCTCCATAACCTCCCTGTCTCACTGGAACGTACCAATGCAGAACTACAAACAAATATGACGTGAACCTGTACCCCTCCATAACCTCCCTGTCTCACTGGAACGTAACAATGCAGAACTCCACACAAATATGCCCTGAACCTGTACCCCTCCATTACTTCCCTGTCTCACTGGAACGCACCAATGCCGAACTCCACTCAAATATGCCCTGAACCTGTACCCCTCCATAACCTCCCTGTCTCACTGGAACGTACCACTGAAGAACACCGCACAAATATGCCCTGAACGTGTACCCGCTCATAAGCTCCTTGTCTCACTGGAACGTACCAACGCAGAACTCCACACAAATATGCCCTGAACCTGTACCCTCCATAACCTCCCTGTATCACTGGAACGTAACAATGTAGAACTACACACAAATATGCCCTGAACCTGTACCCCTCCATAACCTCCCTGTCTCACTGGAACGTACCAATGCAGAACTCCACACAAATATGCCCTGAACCTGTACCCCTCCATAACTTCCCTGTCTCACTGGAACGTACCAATGCAGAACTACAAACAAATATGCCCTGAACCTGTACCCCTCCATAACCTCCCTGTCTCACTGGAACGTACCAATGCAGAACTCCACACAAATATGCCCTGAACCTGTACCCCTCCATAACTTCCCTGTCTCACTGGAACGCACCAATGCCGAACTCCACTCAAATATGCCCTGAACCTGTACCCCTCCATAACCTTCTGTCTCACTGGAACGTACTATTGCAGAACACCACACAAATATGCCCTGAAAGTGTAACCGCCCATAACCTCCTTGTCTCACTGGAACGCACCAATGCAGAACTCCACACAAATTTGCCCTGAACCTGTACCCCTCAATAACCTCCCTGTCTCACTGGAACGTACCAATGCAGAATTCCACACACATATGCCCTGAACGTGTACCCGCCCATAACCTCCTTGTCTCACTGGAACGCACCAATGCAGAAATCCACACAAATTTGCCCTGAACCTGTACACCTCCATAACCTCCCTGTCTCACTGAAAAGTACCAATGCAGAACACCACACAAATATGCCCTGAACCTGTACCCCTCCATAACCTGCCTGTCTCACTGGAACGTACCAATGCAGAACTCCACACAAATATGCCATGAACCGGTACCCTCCATAACCTCCCTGTCTCACTGGAAAGTACCAATGCAGAACTCCATACAAATATGCCCTGAACCTGTACCAACCATAACCTCCTTGTCTCACTGGAACGTACCACTGCAGAACTCCACACAAATATGCCCTGAACCTGTACCCTCCATAACCTCCCTGTCTCACTGGAACGTACCAATGCAGAACTACAAACAAATATGCCCTGAACCTGTACCCCTCCATAACCTCCCTGTCTCACTGGAACGTACCAATGCAGAACTCCACACAAATATGCCCTGAACCTGTACCCCTCCATAACTTCCCTGTCTCACTGGAACGCACCAATGCCGAACTCCACTCAAATATGCCCTGAACCTGTACCCCTCCATAACCTTCTGTCTCACTGGAACGTACCATTGCAGAACACCACACAAATATGCCCTGAAAGTGTAACCGCCCATAACCTCCTTGTCTCACTGGAACGCACCAATGCAGAACTCCACACAAATTTGCCCTGAACCTGTACCCCTCAATAACCTCCCTGTCTCACTGGAACGTACCAATGCAGAATTCCACACACATATGCCCTGAACGTGTACCCGCCCATAACCTCCTTGTCTCACTGGAACGCACCAATGCAGAAATCCACACAAATTTGCCCTGAACCTGTACACCTCCATAACCTCCCTGTCTCACTGAAAAGTACCAATGCAGAACTCCACACAAATATGCCCTGAACATGTACCCCTCCATAACCTCCCTGTCTCACTGGAACGTACCATTGCAGAAAACCACACAAATATGCCCTGAACCTGTACCCCTCCATAACCTCCCTGTCTCACTGCAAAGGTACCAATGCAGAACTCCACACAAATATGCCCTGAACCTGTACCCGACCATAACCTCCCTGTCTCCCTGGAACGCACCAATGCCGAACTCCACTCAAATAAGCCCTGAACCTGTACCCCTCCATAATCTTCTGTCTCACTGGAACGTACCATTGCAGAACACCACACAAATATGCCCTGAAAGTGTAACCTCCCATAACCTCCTTGTCTCACTGGAACGCACCAATGCAGAACTCCACACAAATTTGCCCTGATCCTGTACCCCTCCATAACCTCCCTGTTTCACTGGAACGTACCAATGCTGAACTCCACACAAATATGCCATGAGCCTGTACCCGTCCATAACCTCCCTCTCTCATTGGATCGTCCCACTGCAGAACTCCACACAAATATGCCATGACCCGGTACCTTCCATAACCTCCCTGTCTCACTGGAAAGTACCAATGCAGAACACCACACAAATATGCCCTGAAAGTGTAACCGCCCATAACCTCCTTGTCTCACTGGGACGCTCCAATGCAGAACTCCACACAAATTTGCCCTGAACCTGTACCCCTCCATAACCTCCCTGTCTCACTGGAACGTACCAATTCAGAACTCCACACATATATGCCCTGAACCTGTACCCTCCATAACCTCCCTGTCTCACTGGAACGTACCAATGCAGAACTACAAACAAATATGCCGTGAACCTGTACCCCTCCATAACTTCCCTGTCTCACTGGAACGCACCAATGCCGAACTCCACTCAAATATGCCCTGAACCTGTACCCGACCATAACCTCCCTGTCTCACTGGAACGTACCACTGCAGAACTCCACACAAATATGCCATGAACCTGTACCCTCCATAACCTCCCTGTCTCACTGGAACGTACCAATGCAGAACTACAAACAAATATGACGTGAACCTGTACCCCTCCATAACCTCCCTGTCTCACTGGATCGTACCAATGCAGAACTCCACACAAATATGCCCTGAACCTGTACCCCTCCATTACTTCCCTGTCTCACTGGAACGCACCAATGCCGAACTCCACTCAAATATGCCCTGAACCTGTACCCCTCCATAACCTCCCTGTCTCACTGGAACGTACCACTGAAGAACACCGCACAAATATGCCCTGAACGTGTACCCGCTCATAAGCTCCTTGTCTCACTGGAACGTACCAACGCAGAACTCCACACAAATATGCCCTGAACCTGTACCCTCCATAACCTCCCTGTATCACTGGAACGTAACAATGTAGAACTACACACAAATATGCCCTGAACCTGTACCCCTCCATAACCTCCCTGTCTCACTGGAACTCACCAATGCCGAACTCCACTCAAATATGCCCTGATCCAGTACCGTGCATAACCTCCCTGTCTCACTGGAACCTACCATTGCAGAACTCCACACAAATATGCCCTGAACCTGTACCCGTCCATAACCTCCTTGTCTCATTGGATCGTCCCACTGCAGAACTCCACACAAATATGCCCTGAACCTGTACCCTCCAAAACCTCCCTGTCTCACTGGAAAGTACCAATGCAGAACACCACACAAATATGCCCTGAAAGTGTAACCGCCCATAACCTCCTTGTCTCACTGGAACGCACCAATGCAGAACTGCACACAAATTTGCCCTGAACCTGTACCCCTCCATAACCTCCCTGTCTCACTGGAACGTACCAATGCAGAACTCCACACAAATATTCCCCAAACCTGTACCCTCCATAACCTCCCTGACTCACCGGAACGTACAAATGCAGAACTACACTCAAATATGCCCTGAACCTGTACCCCTCCATAACCTCCCAGTCTCCCTGGAACGTACCAATGCCGAACTCCACTCTAATATGCCCTGATCCTGTGCCGTGCATAGACTCCCTGTCTCACTGGAACGTACCAATGCAGAATTCCACACTAATATGCCCTGAATGTGTACCCGCCCATAACCTCCTTGTCTCCTTGGAACGCACCAATGCAGAACTCCACACAAATTTGCCCTGAACCTGTACCCCTCCATAACCTCCCTGTCTCACTGGAACGTACCAATGCAGAACTCCACACAAATATGCCCTGAACCTGTACCACTCCATAACATCCCTGTCTCACTGGAACGTACCATTGCAGAACACCACACAAATATGCCCTGAACCTGTACCCCTCCATAACCTGCCTGTCTCACTGGAACGTACCAATGCAGAACTCCTCACAAATATGCCATGAACCGGTACCCTCCATAACCTCCCTGTCTCACTGGAAAGTACCAATGCAGAACTCCATACAAATATGCCCTGACCCTGTACCCGACCATAACCTCCTTGTCTCACTGGAACGTACCACTGCAGAACTCCACACAAATATGCCCTGAACCTGTACCCTCCATAACCTCCCTGTCTCACTGGAACGTACCAATGCAGAACTACAAACAAATATGCCCTGAACCTGTACCAATCCATAACCTCCCTGTCTCACTGGAACGTACCAATGCAGAACTCCACACAAATATGCCCTGAACCTGTACCCCTCCATAACTTCCCTGTCTCACTGGAACGCACCAATGCCGAACTCCACTCAAATATGCCCTGAACCTGTACCCCTCCATAACCTTCTGTCTCACTGGAACGTACCATTGCAGAACACCACACAAATATGCCCTGAAAGTGTAACCGCCCATAACCTCCTTGTCTCATTGGAACGCACCAATGCAGAACTCCACACAAATTTGCCCTGAACCTGTACCCCTCAATAACCTCCCTGTCTCACTGGAACGTACCAATGCAGAATTCCACACACATATGCCCTGAACGTGTACCCGCCCATAACCTCCTTGTCTCACTGGAACGCACCAATGCAGAAATCCACACAAATTTGCCCTGAACCTGTACACCTCCATAACCTCCCTGTCTCACTGAAAAGTACCAATGCAGAACTCCACACAAATATGCCCTGAACATGTACCCCTCCATAACCTCCCTGTCTCACTGGAACGTTCCATTGCAGAAAACCACACAAATATGCCCTGAACCTGTACCCCTCCATAACCTGCCTGTCTCACTGCAAAGGTACCAATGCAGAACTCCACACAAATATGCCCTGAACCTGTACCCGACCATAACCTCCCTGTCTCCCTGGAACGCACCAATGCCGAACTCCACTCAAATAAGCCCTGAACCTGTACCCCTCCATAATCTTCTGTCTCACTGGAACGTACCATTGCAGAACACCACACAAATATGCCCTGAAAGTGTAACCTCCCATAACCTCCTTGTCTCACTGGAACGCACCAATGCAGAACTCCACACAAATTTGCCCTGATCCTGTACCCCTCCATAACCTCCCTGTTTCACTGGAACGTACCAATGCTGAACTCCACACAAATATGCCATGAGCCTGTACCCGTCCATAACCTCCCTCTCTCATTGGATCGTCCCACTGCAGAACTCCACACAAATATGCCATGACCCGGTACCTTCCATAACCTCCCTGTCTCACTGGAAAGTACCAATGCAGAACACCACACAAATATGCCCTGAAAGTGTAACCGCCAATAACCTCCTTGTCTCACTGGGACGCTCCAATGCAGAACTCCACACAAATTTGCCCTGAACCTGTACCCCTCCATAACCTCCCTGTCTCACTGGAACGTACCAATTCAGAACTCCACACATATATGCCCTGAACCTGTACCCTCCATAACCTCCCTGTCTCACTGGAACGTACCAATGCAGAACTACAAACAAATATGCCGTGAACCTGTACCCCTCCATAACTTCCCTGTCTCACTGGAACGCACCAATGCCGAACTCCACTCAAATATGCCCTGAACCTGTACCCGACCATAACCTCCCTGTCTCACTGGAACGTACCACTGCAGAACTCCACACAAATATGCCATGAACCTGTACCCTCCATAACCTCCCTGTCTCACTGGAACGTACCAATGCAGAACTACAAACAAATATGACGTGAACCTGTACCCCTCCATAACCTCCCTGTCTCACTGGAACGTACCAATGCAGAACTCCACACAAATATGCCCTGAACCTGTACCCCTCCATTACTTCCCTGTCTCACTGGAACGCACCAATGCCGAACTCCACTCAAATATGCCCTGAACCTGTACCCCTCCATAACCTCCCTGTCTCACTGGAACGTACCACTGAAGAACACCGCACAAATATGCCCTGAACGTGTACCCGCTCATAAGCTCCTTGTCTCACTGGAACGTACCAACGCAGAACTCCACACAAATATGCCCTGAACCTGTACCTTCCATAACCTCCCTGTATCACTGGAACGTAACAATGTAGAACTACACACAAATATGCCCTGAACCTGTACCCCTCCATAACCTCCCTGTCTCACTGGAACTCACCAATGCCGAACTCCACTCAAATATGCCCTGATCCAGTACCGTGCATAACCTCCCTGTCTCACTGGAACCTACCATTGCAGAACTCCACACAAATATGCCCTGAACCTGTACCCGTCCATAACCTCCTTGTCTCATTGGATCGTCCCACTGCAGAACTCCACACAAATATGCCCTGAACCTGTACCCCTCCATAACCTCCCTGTCTCACTGGAACGCACCAATGCCGAACTCCACTCAAATATGCCCTGATCCAGTACCGTGCATAACCTCCCTGTCTCACTGGAACGTACCATTGCAGAACACCACACAAATATGCCCTGAACCTGTACCCGTCCATAACCTCCCTGTCTCATTGGATCGTCCCACTGCAGAACTCCACACAAATATGCCATGAACCGGTACCCTCCAAAACCTCCCTGTCTCACTGGAAAGTACCAATGCAGAACACCACACAAATATGCCCTGAAAGTGTAACCGCCCATAACCTCCTTGTCTCACTGGAACGCACCAATGCAGAACTGCACACAAATTTGCCCTGAACCTGTACCCCTCCATAACCTCCCTGTCTCACTGGAACGTACCAATGCAGAACTCCACACAAATATTCCCCAAACCTGTACCCTCCATAACCTCCCTGACTCACCGGAACGTACAAATGCAGAACTACACTCAAATATGCCCTGAACCTGTACCCCTCCATAACCTCCCAGTCTCCCTGGAACGTACCACTGCTGAACACCACGTAAATATGCCCTGAACGTGTACCCGCCCATAACCTCCTTGTCTCAGTGGAACGTACCAACGCAGAACTCCAAACAAATATGCCCTGAACCTGTACCCCTCAATAACCTCCCTCTCTGACTGGAACGTACCAATGCAGAACTCCACACAAATATGCCCGGAAACTGTAGCCCTCCATAACTTCCCTGTCTCACTGGAACGCACCAATGCCGAACTCCACTCTAATATGCCCTGATCCTGTGCCGTGCATAGACTCCCTGTCTCACTGGAACGTACCAATGCAGAATTCCACACTAATATGCCCTGAATGTGTACCCGCCCATAACCTCCTTGTCTCCCTGGAACGCACCAATGCAGAACTCCACACAAATTTGCCCTGAACCTGTACCCCTCCATAACCTCCCTGTCTCACTGGAACGTACCAATGCAGAACTCCACACAAATATGCCCTGAACCTGTACCACTCCATAACATCCCTGTCTCACTGGAACGTACCATTGCAGAACACCACACAAATATGCCCTGATCCTGTACCCCTCCATAACCTGCCTGTCTCACTGGAACGTACCAATGCAGAACTCCTCACAAATATGCCATGAACCGGTACCCTCCATAACCTCCCTGTCTCACTGGAAAGTACCAATGCAGAACTCCATACAAATATGCCCTGACCCTGTACCCGACCATAACCTCCTTGTCTCACTGGAACGTACCACTGCAGAACTCCACACAAATATGCCCTGAACCTGTACCCTCCATAACCTCCCTGTCTCACTGGAACGTACCAATGCAGAACTACAAACAAATATGCCCTGAACCTGTACCAATCCATAACCTCCCTGTCTCACTGGAACGTACCAATGCAGAACTCCACACAAATATGCCCTGAACCTGTACCCCTCCATAACTTCCCTGTCTCACTGGAACGCACCAATGCCGAACTCCACTCAAATATGCCCTGAACCTGTACCCCTCCATAACCTTCTGTCTCACTGGAACGTACCATTGCAGAACACCACACAAATATGCCCTGAAAGTGTAACCGCCCATAACCTCCTTGTCTCACTGGAACGCACCAATGCAGAACTCCACACAAATTTGCCCTGAACCTGTACCCCTCAATAACCTCCCTGTCTCACTGGAACGTACCAATGCAGAATTCCACACACATATGCCCTGAACGTGTACCCGCCCATAACCTCCTTGTCTCACTGGAACGCACCAATGCAGAAATCCACACAAATTTGCCCTGAACCTGTACACCTCCATAACCTCCCTGTCTCACTGAAAAGTACCAATGCAGAACTCCACACAAATATGCCCTGAACATGTACCCCTCCATAACCTCCCTGTCTCACTGGAACGTACCATTGCAGAAAACCACACAAATATGCCCTGAACCTGTACCCCTCCATAACCTCCCTGTCTCACTGCAAAGGTACCAATGCAGAACTCCACACAAATATGCCATGAACCGTTACCCTCCATAACCTCACTGTCTCAGTGGAAAGTACCAATTCCGCACTCCATAGAAATATGCCCTGAACCTGTACCCGACCATAACCTCCCTGTCTCCCTGGAACGCACCAATGCCGAACTCCACTCAAATAAGCCCGAACCTGTACCCCTCCATAATCTTCTGTCTCACTGGAACGTACCATTGCAGAACACCACACAAATATGCCCTGAAAGTGTAACCTCCCATAACCTCCTTGTCTCACTGGAACGCACCAATGCAGAACTCCACACAAATTTGCCCTGATCCTGTACCCCTCCATAACCTCCCTGTCTCACTGGAACGTACCAATGCTGAACTCCACACAAATATGCCATGAGCCTGTACCCGTCCATAACCTCCCTCTCTCATTGGATCGTCCCACTGCAGAACTCCACACAAATATGCCATGAACCGGTACCTTCCATAACCTCCCTGTCTCACTGGAAAGTACCAATGCAGAACTCCACACATATATGCCCTGAACCTGTACCCTCCATAACCTCCCTGTCTCACTGGAACGTACCAATGCCGAACTCCACTCAAATATGCCCTGAACCTGTACCCCTCCATAACCTCCCTGTCTCACTGGAACGTACCACTGAAGAACACCACACAAATATGCCCTGAACCTGTACCCGCTCATAAGCTCCTTGTCTCACTGGAACGTACCAACGCAGAACTCCACACAAATATGCCCTGAACCTGTACCCCTCCATAACCTCCCTGTATCACTGGAACGTACCAATGCAGAACTCCACACAAATATTCCCTGAACCTGTACCCGTCCATAACCTCCCTGTCTCATTGGATCGTCCCACTGCAGAACTCCACACAAATATGCCATGAACCGGTACCCTCCATAACCTCCCTGTCTCACTGGAAATTACCAATGCAGAATTCCACAGAAATATGCCCTGAACGTGTACCCGCCCATAACCTCCTTGTCTCACTGGAACGCACCAATGCAGAAGTCCACACAAATATGCCCTGAACCGGTACCCTCCATAACCTCCCTGTCTCACTGGAAAGTACCAATGCAGAACTCCACACAAATATGCCCTGAACCTGTACCCGACCATAACCTCCCTGTCTCACTGGAACGTACCACTGCAGAACTCCACACAAATATGCCATGAACCTGTACCCTCCATAACCTCCCTGTCTCACTGGAACGTACCAATGCAGAACTACAAACAAATATGCCGTGAACCTGTACCCCTCCATAACCTCCCTGTCTCACTGGAACGCACCAATGCCGAACTCCACTCAAATATGCCCTGAACCTGTACCCCTCCATAACCTCCCTGTCTCACTGGAACGTACCACTGAAGAACACCACACAAATATGCCCTGAACGTGTACCCGCTCATAAGCTCCTTGTCTCACTGGAACGTACCAACGCAGAACTCCACACAAATATGCCCTGAACCTGTACCCTCCATAACCTCCCTGTATCACTGGAACGTAACAATGCAGAACTACACACAAATATGACCTGAACCTGTACCCCTCCATAACCTCCCTGTCTCACTGGAACTCACCAATGCCGAACTCCACTCAAATATGCCCTGATCCAGTACCGTGCATAACCTCCCTGTCTCACTGGAACCTACCATTGCAGAACACCACACAAATATGCCCTGAACCTGTACCACTCCATAATCTCCCTGTCTCACTGGAACGTACCAATGCAGAACTCCACACAAATATGCCCTGAACCTGTACCCGTCCATAACCTCCCTGTCTCATTGGATCGTCCCACTGCAGAACTCCACACAAATATGCCCTGAACCTGTACCCCTCCATAACCTCCCTGTCTCACTGGAACGCACCAATGCCGAACTCCACTCAAATATGCCCTGATCCAGTACCGTGCATAACCTCCCTGTCTCACTGGAACGTACCATTGCAGAACACCACACAAATATGCCCTGAACCTGTACCCGTCCATAACCTCCCTGTCTCATTGGATCGTCCACTGCAGAACTCCACACAAATATGCCATGAACCTGTACCCGACCATAACCTCCCTGTCTCACTGGAACGTACCACTGCAGAACTCCACACAAATATGCCATGAACCTGTACCCTCCATAACCTCCCTGTCTCACTGGAACGTACCAATGCAGAACTACAAACAAATATGCCGTGAACCTGTACCCCTCCATAACCTCCCTGTCTCACTGGAACGCACCAATGCCGAACTCCACTCAAATATGCCCTGAACCTGTACCCCTCCATAACCTCCCTGTCTCACTGGAACGTACCACTGAAGAACACCACACAAATATGCCCTGAACGTGTACCCGCTCATAAGCTCCTTGTCCTACTGGAACGTACCAACGCAGAACTCCACACAAATATGCCCTGAACCTGTACCCTCCATAACCTCCCTGTATCACTGGAACGTAACAATGCAGAACTACACACAAATATGCCCTGAACCTGTACCCCTCCATAACCTCCCTGTCTCACTGGAACTCACCAATGCCGAACTCCACTCAAATATGCCCTGATCCAGTACCGTGCATAACCTCCCTGTCTCACTGGAACCTACCATTGCAGAACACCACACAAATATGCCCTGAACCTGTACCACTCCATAATCTCCCTGTCTCACTGGAACGTACCAATGCAGAACTCCACACAAATATGCCCTGAACCTGTACCCGTCCATAACCTCCCTGTCTCATTGGATCGTCCCACTGCAGAACTCCACACAAATATGCCCTGAACCTGTACCCCTCCATAACCTCCCTGTCTCACTGGAACGCACCAATGCCGAACTCCACTCAAATATGCCCTGATCCAGTACCGTGCATAACCTCCCTGTCTCACTGGAACGTACCATTGCAGAACACCACACAAATATGCCCTGAACCTGTACCCGTCCATAACCTCCCTGTCTCATTGGATCGTCCCACTGCAGAACTCCACACAAATATGCCATGAACCGGTACCCTCCAAAACCTCCCTGTCTCACTGGAAAGTACCAATGCAGAACACCACACAAATATGCCCTGAAAGTGTAACCGCCCATAACCTCCTTGTCTCACTGGAACGCAGCAATGCAGAACTCCACACAAATTTGCCCTGAACCTGTACCCCTCCATAACCTCCCTGTCTCACTGGAACGTACCAATGCAGAACTCCACACAAATATTCCCCAAACCTGTACCCTCCATAACCTCCCTGACTCACCGGAACGTACAAATGCAGAACTACACTCAAATATGCCCTGAACCTGTACCCCTCCATAACCTCCCAGTCTCCCTGGAACGTACCACTGCTTAACACCACGTAAATATGCCCTGAACGTGTACCCGCCCATAACCTCCTTGTCTCAGTGGAACGTACCAACGCAGAACTCCAAACAAATATGCCCTGAACCTGTACCCCTCAATAACCTCCCTCTCTGACTGGAACGTACCAATGCAGAACTCCACACAAATATTCCCGGAACCTGTAGCCCTCCATAACTTCCCTGTCTCACTGGAACGCACCAATGCCGAACTCCACTCTAATATGCCCTGATCCTGTGCCGTGCATAGACTCCCTGTCTCACTGGAACGTACCAATGCAGAATTCCACACTAATATGCCCTGAATGTCTACCCGCCCATAACCTCCTTGTCTCCCTGGAACGCACCAATGCAGAACTCCACACAAATTTGCCCTGAACCTGTACCCCTCCATAACCTCCCTGTCTCACTGGAACGTACCAATGCAGAACTCCACACAAATATGCCCTGAACCTGTACCCCTCCATAACCTCCCTGTCTCACTGGAACGTACCATTGCAGAACACCACACAAATATGCCCTGAACCTGTACCCCTCCATAACCTGCCTGTCTCACTGGAACGTACCAATGCAGAACTCCACACAAATATGCCATGAACCGGTACCCTCCATAACCTCCCTGTCTCACTGGAAAGTACCAATGCAGAACTCCATGCAAATATGCCCTGAACCTGTACCCGACCATAACCTCCTTGTCTCACTGGAACGTACCACTGCAGAACTCCACACAAATATGCCATGAACCGGTACCCTCCATAACCTCCCTGTCTCACTGGAAAGTACCAATGCAAAACTCCACACAAATATGCCCTGAACCTGTACCCGACCATACCCTCCCTGTCTCACTGGAACGTACCACTGCAGAACTCCACACAAATATGCCATGAACCTGTACCCTCCATAACCTCCCTGTCTCACTGGAACGTACCAATGCAGAACTACAAACAAATATGCCGTGAACCTGTACCCCTCCATAACCTCCCTGTCTCACTGGAACGTACCAATGCAGAACTCCACACAAATATGCCCTGAACCTGTACCCCTCCATAACTTCCCTGTCTCACTGGAACGCACCAATGCCGAACTCCACTCAAATATGCCCTGAACCTGTACCCCTCCATAACCTCCCTGTCTCACTGGAACGTGCCACTGAAGAACACCACACAAATATGCCCTGAACGTGTACCCGCTCATAAGCTCCTTGTCTCACTGGAACGTACCAACGCAGAACTCCACACAACTATGCCCTGAACCTGTACCCCTCCATAACCTCCCTGTCTCACTGGAACTCACCAATGCCGAACTCCACTCAAATATGCCCTGATCCAGTACCGTGCATAACCTCCCTGTCTCACTGGAACCTACCATTGCAGAACACCACACAAATATGCCCTGAACCTGTACCACTCCATAACCTCCCTGTCTCACTGGAACGTACCAATGCAGAACTCCACACAAATATGCCCTGAACCTGTACCCGTCCATAACCTCCCTGTCTCATTGGATCGTCCCACTGCAGAACTCCACACAAATATGCCCTGAACCTGTACCCCTCCATAACCTCCCTGTCTCACTGGAACGCACCAATGCCGAACTCCACTCAAATATGCCCTGATGCAGTACCGTGCATAACCTCCCTGTCTCACTGGAACGTACCATTGCAGAACACCACACAAATATGCCCTGAACCTGTACCCGTCCATAACCTCCCTGTCTCATTGGATCGTCCAACTGCAGAACTCCACACAAATATGCCATGAACCGGTACCCTCCAAAACCTCCCTGTCTCACTGGAAAGTACCAATGCAGAACACCACACAAATATGCCCTGAAAGTGTAACCGCCCATAACCTCCTTGTCTCACTGGAACGCACCAATGCAGAACTCCACACAAATTTGCCCTGAACCTGTACCCCTCCATAACCTCCCTGTCTCACTGGAACGTACCAATGCAGAATTCCACACACATATGCCCTGAACGTGTACCCGCCCATAACCTCCTTGTCTCACTGGAACGCACCAATGCAGAAATCCACACAAATTTGCCCTAAACCTGTACACCTCCATAACCTCCCTGTCTCACTGAAAAGTACCAATGCAGAACTCCACACAAATATGCCCTGAACATGTACCCCTCCATAACCTCCCTGTCTCACTGGAACGTACCATTGCAGAAAACCACACAAATATGCCCTGAACCTGTACCCCTCCATAACCTCCCTGTCTCACTGCAAAGGTACCAATGCAGAACTCCACACAAATATGCCATGAACCGTTACCCTCCATAACCTCACTGTCTCAGTGGAAAGTACCAATTCAGAACTCCATACAAATATGCCCTGAACCTGTACCCGACCATAACCTCCCTGTCTCCCTGGAACGCACCAATGCCGAACTCCACTCAAATAAGCCCTGAACCTGTACCCCTCCATAATCTTCTGTCTCACTGGAACGTACCATTGCAGAACACCACACAAATATGCCCTGAAAGTGTAACCTCCCATAACCTCCTTGTCTCACTGGAACGCACCAATGCAGAACTCCACACAAATTTGCCCTGATCCTGTACCCCTCCATAACCTCCCTGTCTCACTGGAACGTACCAATGCTGAACTCCACACAAATATGCCATGAGCCTGTACCCGTCCATAACCTCCCTCTCTCATTGGATCGTCCCACTGCAGAACTCCACACAAATATGCCATGAACCGGTACCTTCCATAACCTCCCTGTCTCACTGGAAAGTACCAATGCAGAACACCACACAAATATGCCCTGAAAGTGTAACCGCCCATAACCTCCTTGTCTCACTGGGACGCTCCAATGCAGAACTCCACACAAATTTGCCCTGAACCTGTACCCCTCCATAACCTCCCTGTCTCACTGGAACGTACCAATTCAGAACTCCACACATATATGCCCTGAACCTGTACCCTCCATAACCTCCCTGTCTCACTGGAACGTACCAATGCAGAACTACAAACAAATATGCCGTGAACCTGTACCCCTCCATAAATTCCCTGTCTCACTGGAACGCACCAATGCCGAACTCCACTCAAATATGCCCTGAACCTGTACCCCTCCATAACCTCCCTGTCTCACTGGAACGTACCACTGAAGAACACCACACAAATATGCCCTGAACCTGTACCCGCTCATAAGCTCCTTGTCTCACTGGAACGTACCAACGCAGAACTCCACACAAATATGCCCTGAACCTGTACCCCTCCATAACCTCCCTGTATCACTGGAACGTACCAATGCAGAACTCCACACAAATATTCCCTGAACCTGTACCCGTCCATAACCTCCCTGTCTCATTGGATCGTCCCACTGCAGAACTCCACACAAATATGCCATGAACCGGTACCCTGCATAACCTCCCTGTCTCACTGGAAATTACCAATGCAGAATTCCACAGAAATATGCCCTGAACGTGTACCCGCCCATAACCTCCTTGTCTCACTGGAACGCACCAATGCAGAAGTCCACACAAATATGCCCTGAACCTGTACCCTCCATAACCTCCCTGTCTCACTGGAACGTACCAATGCAGAACTCCACACAAATATGCCATGAACCGGTACCCTCCATAACTCCCCTGTCTCACTGGAAAGTACCAATGCAGAACTCCACACAAATATGCCCTGAACCTGTACCCGACCATAACCTCCCTGTCTCACTGGAACGTACCACTGCAGAACTCCACACAAATATGCCATGAACCTGTACCCTCCATAACCTCCCTGTCTCACTGGAACGTACCAATGCAGAACTACAAACAAATATGCCGTGAACCTGTACCCCTCCATAACCTCCCTGTCTCACTGGAACGTACCAATGCAGAACTCCACACAAATATGCCCTGAACCTGTACCCCTCCATAACTTCCCTGTCTCACTGGAACGCACCAATGCCGAACTCCACTCAAATATGCCCTGAACCTGTACCCCTCCATAACCTCCCTGTCTCACTGGAACGTACCACTGAAGAACACCACACAAATATGCCCTGAACGTGTACCCGCTCATAAGCTCCTTGTCTCACTGGAACGTACCAACGCAGAACTCCACACAAATATGCCCTGAACCTGTACCCTCCATAACCTCCCTGTAATACTGGAACTTAACAATGCAGAACTACACACAAATATGCCCTGAACCTGTACCCCTCCATAACCTCCCTGTCTCACTGGAACTCAGCAATGCCGAACTCCACTCAAATATGCCCTGATCCAGTACCGTGCATAACCTCCCTGTCTCACTGGAACCTACCATTGCAGAACACCACACAAATATGCCCTGAACCTGTACCACTCCATAACCTCCCTGTCTCACTGGAACGTACCAATGCAGAACTCCACACAAATATGCCCTGAACCTGTACCCGTCCATAACCTCCCTGTCTCATTGGATCGTCCCACTGCAGAACTCCACACAAATATGCCCTGAACCTGTACCCCTCCATAACCTCCCTGTCTCACTGGAAAGCACCAATGCCGAACTCCACTCAAATATGCCCTGATCCAGTACCGTGCATAACCTCCCTGTCTCACTGGAACGTACCATTGCAGAACACCACACAAATATGCCCTGAACCTGTACCCCTCCATAACCTCCCTGTCTCACTGGAACGTACCAATGCAGAACTCCACACAAATATTCCCCAAACCTGTACCCTCCATAACCTCCCTGACTCACCGGAACGTACAAATGCAGAACTAGACTCAAATATGCCCTGAACCTGTACCCCTCCATAACCTCCCAGTCTCCCTGGAACGTACCACTGCTGAACACCACGTAAATATGCCCTGAACGTGTACCCGCCCATAACCTCCTTGTCTCAGTGGAACGTACCAACGCAGAACTCCAAACAAATATGCCCTGAACCTGTACCCCTCAATAACCTCCCTCTCTGACTGGAACGTACCAATGCAGAACTCCACACAAATATGCCCGGAACCTGTAGCCCTCCATAACTTCCCTGTCTCACTGGAACGTACCAATGCAGAACTCCACACAAATATGCCCTGAACCTGTACCCCTCCATAACCTCCCTGTCTCACTGGAACGTACCATTGCAGAACACCACACAAATATGCCCTGAACCTGTACCCCTCCATAACCTTCCTGTCTCACTGGAACGTACCAATGCAGAACTCCACACAAATATGCCATGAACCGGTACCCTCCATAACCTCCCTGTCTCACTGGAAAGTACCAATGCAGAACTCCATACAAATATGCCCTGAACCTGTACCCGACCATAACCTCCTTGTCTCACTGGAACGTACCACTGCAGAACTCCACACAAATATGCCATGAACCGGTACCCTCCATAACCTCCCTGTCTCACTGGAAAGTACCAATGCAGAACTCCACACAAATATGCTCTGAACCTGTACCCGACCATAACCTCCCTGTCTCAGTGGAACGTACCACTGCAGAACTCCACACAAATATGCCCTGAACCTGTACCCTCCATAACCTCCCTGTCTCACTGGAACGTACCAATGCAGAACTACAAACAAATATGCCGTGAACCTGTACCCCTCCATAACCTCCCTGTCTCACTGGAACGTACCAATGCAGAACTCCACACAAATATGCCCTGAACCTGTACCCCTCCATAACTTCCCTGTCTCACTGGAACGCACCAATGCCGAACTCCACTCAAATATGCCCTGAACCTGTACCCCTCCATAACCTCCCTGTCTCACTGGAACGTACCACTGAAGAACACCACACAAATATGCCCTGAACGTGTACCAGCTCATAAGCTCCTTGTCTCACTGGAACGTACCAACGCAGAACTCCACACAAATATGCCCTGAACCTGTACCCTCCATAACCTCCCTGTATCACTGGAACGTAACAATGCAGAACTACACACAAATATGCCCTGAACCTGTACCCCTCCATAACCTCGCTGTCTCACTGGAACTCACCAATGCCGAACTCCACTCAAATATGCCCTGATCCAGTACCGTGCATAACCTCCCTGTCTCACTGGAACCTACCATTGCAGAACACCACACAAATATGCCCTGAACCTGTACCACTCCATAACCTCCCTGTCTCACTGGAACGTACCAATGCAGAACTCCACACAAATATGCCCTGAACCTGTACCCGTCCATAACCTCCCTGTCTCATTGGATCGTCCCACTGCAGAACTCCACACAAATATGCCCTGAACCTGTACCCCTCCATAACCTCCCTGTCTCACTGGAACGCACCAATGCCGAACTCCACTCAAATATGCCCTGATCCAGTACCGTGCATAACCTCCCTGTCTCACTGGAACGTACCATTGCAGAACACCACACAAATATGCCCTGAACCTGTACCCGTCCATAACCTCAATGTCTCATTGGATCGTCCCACTGCAGAACTCCACACAAATATGCCATGAACCGGTACCCTCCAAAACCTCCCTGTCTCACTGGAAAGTACCAATGCAGAACACCACACAAATATGCCCTGAAAGTGTAACCGCCCATAACCTCCTTGTCTCACTGGAACGCACCAATGCAGAACTCCACACAAATTTGCCCTGAACCTGTACCCCTCGATAACCTCCCTGTCTCACTGGAACGTACCAATGCAGAACTCCACACAAATATGCCCTGAACCTGTACCCCTCCATTACCTCCCCGTCTCACTGGAACTAACCGATGCAGAACTCCACACAAATATGCCCTGAAGCTGTACCCTCCATAACCTCCCAGTCTCTCTGGAATGTAACAATGCAGACCTCCACACAAATATGCCCTTTTCGTTTACCCCTCCATAACCGCCCTGTCTCACTGTAATGTACCAATGCAGAACTCCACACAAATATGCCCTGACCCTGTACCCCTCCATAACCTCCCTGTCTCACTGGAACGTACAAATGCAGATCTCCACACAAATATGCCCTGAAACAGTACCCTCCATAACCTCCTTGTCTCACTGGAACGTACCAAAGCAGAACTCCACACAAATATGCCCTGAAACTGTACCGCTCAATAACCTCCGTGTCTCACTGGAACGAACAAATGCAGAACTCCACACAAATATGCTCTGAACCTGTAACCCTCCATTACCTCCCTGTCTCACTGGAACGTACCAATGCAGATCTCCACACAAATATGCCCTGAACCAGTATCCTCCATAACCTCCCTGTCTCACTGGAACGTACCAATGCAGAACTCCACACAAATCTGCGCTGAACATGCTCCCCTCCATTACCTCCCTGTCTCACTGGAACGTACCAATGCAGAACTCCACACAAATATGCCCTGAACCTGTACCCCTCCATTACCTCCCCGTCTCACTGGAACTAACCAATGCAGAACTCCACACAAATATGCCCTGAACCTGTACCCTCCATAACCTCCCTGTCTCACTGGAACGTACCAATGGAGAACTCCACACAAATATGCCCTTTTCCTGTACCCCTCCATAAACTCACAGTCTCACTGGAACGTACCAATGCAGAACTCCACACAAATATGCCCTGTTCCTGTGCCCTTCCATATCCTCCCTGTCTCACTGGAACGTACCAATGCAGATCTCCACACAAATATGCCCTGAACCAGCATGCTCCATAACCACACTGTCTCATTGGAACGTACCAATGCAGAAGTCCACACAAATATGCCCTGAACCTGTACCCGCCATAACCTCCCTGTCTCACTGGAACGTACCAATGCAAAACTCCACAGAAATATGCCCTGAACCTGTACCCCTCCATAACCTCCCTGTCTCACTGGAACTTACCAATGCAGATCTCCACACAAATATGACCTGAACCTGTACCCCTCCATAACCTCCCTGTCTCACTGGAACGTACCAATGCAGAACTCCACACAAATATGCCCTGAACCTGTACCTCTCCATTACCGCCCCGTCTCCCTGGAACTAACCAATGCAGAACTCCACACAAATTTGCCCTGAACCTGTACCCTCCATAACCTCCCTGTCTCACTAGAACATACCAATGCAGAACTACACACAAATAAGCCCTGAACCAGTACCCTCCATAAGCTCCTTGTCTCACTGGAACGTACCAAAGCAGAACTCCACACAAATATTCCCTGTTCCTGTACCCCTCAATAACGTCCCTGTCTCACTGTATAGTACCAATGCAGAACTCCACACAAATATGCCCTGAACCAGTATCCTCCATAACCTCCCTGTCTCACTGGAACGTACCAATGCAGAACTCCACACAAATCTGCGCTGAACATGCTCCCCTCCATTACCTCCCTGTCTCACTGGAACGTACCAATGCAGAACTCCACACAAATATGCCCTGAACGTGTACCCGCTCATAAGCTCCTTGTCTCACTGGAACGTACCAACGCAGAACTCCACACAAATATGCCCTGAACCTGTACCCTCCATAACCTCCCTGTATCACTGGAACTTAACAATGCAGAACTACACACAAATATGCCCTGAACCTGTACCCCTCCATAACCTCCCTGTCTCACTGGAACTCACCAATGCCGAACTCCACTCAAATATGCCCTGATCCAGTACCGTGCATAACCTCCCTGTCTCACTGGAACCTACCATTGCAGAACACCACACAAATATGCCCTGAACCTGTACCACTCCATAACCTCCCTGTCTCACTGGAACGTACCAATGCAGAACTCCACACAAATATGCCCTGAACCTGTACCCGTCCATAACCTCCCTGTCTCATTGGATCGTCCCACTGCAGAACTCCACACAAATATGCCCTGAACCTGTACCCCTCCATAACCTCCCTGTCTCACTGGAACGCACCAATGCCGAACTCCACTCAAATATGCCCTGATCCAGTACCGTGCATAACCTCCCTGTCTCACTGGAACGTACCATTGCAGAACACCACACAAATATGCCCTGAACCTGTACCCCTCCATAACCTCCCTGTCTCACTGGAACGTACCAATGCAGAACTCCACACAAATATTCCCCAAACCTGTACCCTCCATAACCTCCCTGTCTCACTGGAACGCACCAATGCCGAACTCCACTCAAATATGCCCTGATCCAGTACCGTGCATAACCTCCCTGTCTCACTGGAACGTACCATTGCAGAACACCACACAAATATGCCCTGAACCTGTACCCCTCCATAACCTCCCTGTCTCACTGGAACGTACCAATGCAGAACTCCACACAAATATTCCCCAAACCTGTACCCTCCATAACCTCCCTGACTCACCGGAACGTACAAATGCAGAACTACACTCAAATATGCCCTGAACCTGTACCCCTCCATAACCTCCCAGTCTCCCTGGAACGTACCACTGCTGAACACCACGTAAATATGCCCTGAACGTGTACCCGCCCATAACCTCCTTCTCTGACTGGAACGTACCAATGCAGAACTCCACACAAATATGCCCGGAACCTGTAGCCCTCCATAACTTCCCTGTCTCACTGGAACGTACCAATGCAGAACTCCACACAAATATGCCCTGAACCTGTACCCCTCAATAACCTCCCTCTCTGACTGGAACGTACCAATGCAGAACTCCACACAAATATGCCCGGAACCTGTAGCCCTCCATAACTTCCCTGTCTCACTGGAACGTACCAATGCAGAACACCACACAAATATGCCCTGAACCTGTACCCCTCCATAACCTTCCTGTCTCACTGGAACGTACCAATGCAGAACTCCACACAAATATGCCATGAACCGGTACCCTCCATAACCTCCCTGTCTCACTGGAAAGTACCAATGCAGAACTCCATACAAATATGCCCTGAACCTGTACCCGACCATAACCTCCTTGTCTCACTGGAACGTACCACTGCAGAACTCCACACAAATATGCCATGAACCGGTACCCGACCATAACCTCCCTGTCTCACTGGAACGTACCACTGCAGAACTCCACACAAATATGCCATGAACCTGTACCCTCCATAACCTCCCTGTCTCACTGGAACGTACCAATGCAGAACTACAAACAAATATGCCGTGAACCTGTACCCCTCCATAACCTCCCTGTCTCACTGGAACGTACCAATGCAGAACTCCACACAAATATGCCCTGAACCTGTACCCCTCCATAACTTCCCTGTCTCACTGGAACGCACCAATGCCGAACTCCACTCAAATATGCCCTGAACCTGTACCCCTCCATAACCTCCCTGTCTCACTGGAACGTACCACTGAAGAACACCACACAAATATGCCCTGAACGTGTACCAGCTCATAAGCTCCTTGTCTCACTGGAACGTACCAACGCAGAACTCCACACAAATATGCCCTGAACCTGTACCCTCCATAACCTCCCTGTATCACTGGAACGTAACAATGCAGAACTACACACAAATATGCCCTGAACCTGTACCCCTCCATAACCTCGCTGTCTCACTGGAACTCACCAATGCCGAACTCCACTCAAATATGCCCTGATCCAGTACCGTGCATAACCTCCCTGTCTCACTGGAACCTACCATTGCAGAACACCACACAAATATGCCCTGAACCTGTACCACTCCATAACCTCCCTGTCTCACTGGAACGTACCAATGCAGAACTCCACACAAATATGCCCTGAACCTGTACCCGTCCATAACCTCCCTGTCTCATTGGATCGTCCCACTGCAGAACTCCACACAAATATGCCCTGAACCTGTACCCCTCCATAACCTCCCTGTCTCACTGGAACGCACCAATGCCGAACTCCACTCAAATATGCCCTGATCCAGTACCGTGCATAACCTCCCTGTCTCACTGGAACGTACCATTGCAGAACACCACACAAATATGCCCTGAACCTGTACCCGTCCATAACCTCCCTGTCTCATTGGATCGTCCCACTGCAGAACTCCACACAAATATGCCATGAACCGGTACCCTCCAAAACCTCCCTGTCTCACTGGAAAGTACCAATGCAGAACACCACACAAATATGCCCTGAAAGTGTAACCGCCCATAACCTCCTTGTCTCACTGGAACGCACCAATGCAGAACTCCACACAAATTTGCCCTGAACCTGTACCCCTCGATAACCTCCCTGTCTCACTGGAACGTACCAATGCAGAACTCCACACAAATATGCCCTGAACCTGTACCCCTCCATTACCTCCCCGTCTCACTGGAACTAACCGATGCAGAACTCCACACAAATATGCCCTGAAGCTGTACCCTCCATAACCTCCCAGTCTCTCTGGAATGTAACAATGCAGACCTCCACACAAATATGCCCTTTTCGTTTACCCCTCCATAACCGCCCTGTCTCACTGTAATGTACCAATGCAGAACTCCACACAAATATGCCCTGACCCTGTACCCCTCCATAACCTCCCTGTCTCACTGGAACGTACAAATGCAGATCTCCACACAAATATGCCCTGAAACAGTACCCTCCATAACCTCCTTGTCTCACTGGAACGTACCAAAGCAGAACTCCACACAAATATGCCCTGAAACTGTACCGCTCAATAACCTCCGTGTCTCACTGGAACGTACCAATGCAGAACTCCACACAAATATGCTCTGAACCTGTAACCCTCCATTACCTCCCTGTCTCACTGGAACGTACCAATGCAGATCTCCACACAAATATGCCCTGAACCAGTATCCTCCATAACCTCCCTGTCTCACTGGAACGTACCAATGCAGAACTCCACACAAATATGCCCTGAACCTGTACCCTCCATAACCTCCCTGTCTCACTGGAACGTACCAATGGAGAACTCCACACAAATATGCCCTTTTCCTGTACCCCTCCATAAACTCACAGTCTCACTGGAACGTACCAATGCAGAACTCCACACAAATATGCCCTGTTCCTGTGCCCTTCCATATCCTCCCTGTCTCACTGGAACGTACCAATGCAGATCTCCACACAAATATGCCCTGAACCAGCATGCTCCATAACCACACTGTCTCATTGGAACGTACCAATGCAGAAGTCCACACAAATATGCCCTGAACCTGTACCCGCCATAACCTCCCTGTCTCACTGGAACGTACCAATGCAAAACTCCACAGAAATATGCCCTGAACCTGTACCCCTCCATAACCTCCCTGTCTCACTGGAACTTACCAATGCAGATCTCCACACAAATATGACCTGAACCTGTACCCCTCCATAACCTCCCTGTCTCACTGGAACGTACCAATGCAGAACTCCACACAAATATGCCCTGAACCTGTACCTCTCCATTACCGCCCCGTCTCCCTGGAACTAACCAATGCAGAACTCCACACAAATTTGCCCTGAACCTGTACCCTCCATAACCTCCCTGTCTCACTAGAACATACCAATGCAGAACTACACACAAATATGCCCTGAACCAGTACCCTCCATAAACTCCTTGTCTCACTGGAACGTACCAAAGCAGAACTCCACACAAATATTCCCTGTTCCTGTACCCCTCAATAACGTCCCTGTCTCACTGTATAGTACCAATGCAGAACTCCACACAAATATGCCCTGAACCAGTATCCTCCATAACCTCCCTGTCTCACTGGAACGTACCAATGCAGAACTCCACACAAATCTGCGCTGAACATGCTCCCCTCCATTACCTCCCTGTCTCACTGGAACGTACCAATGCAGAACTCCACACAAATATGCCCTGAACCTGTACCCCTCCATTACCTCCCCGTCTCACTGGAACTAACCAATGCAGAACTCCACACAAATATGCCCTGAACCTGTACCCTCCATAACCTCCCTGTCTCACTGGAACGTACCAATGGAGAACTCCACACAAATATGCCCTTTTCCTGTACCCCTCCATAAACTCACACTCACTGGAACGTACCAATGCAGAACTCCACACAAATATGCCCTGTTCCTGTGCCCTTCCATATCCTCCCTGTCTCACTGGAACGTACCAATGCAGATCTCCACACAAATATGCCCTGAACCAGCATGCTCCATAACCACACTGTCTCACTGGAACGTACCAATGCAGAAGTCCACACAAATATGCCCTGAACCTGTACCCGCCATAACCTCCCTGTCTCACTGGAACGTACCAATGCAAAACTCCACACAAATGTGCCCTGAACCTGTACCCCTCCATAACCTCCCTGTCTCACTGTAATGTACCAATGCAGAACTCCACACAAATATGCCCTGACCCTGTACCCCTCCATAACCTCCCTGTCTCACTGGAACGTACCAATGCAGATCTCCACACAAATATGCCCTGAACCAGTACCCTCCATAACCTCCTTGTCTCACTGGATCGTACCAAAGCAGAACTCCACACAAATATGCCCTGAAACTGTACCGCTCCATAACCTCCGTGTCTCACTGGAACGTACCAATGCAGAACTCCACACAAATATGCTCTGAACCAGTAACCCTCCATTACCTCCCTGTCTCACTGGAACGTACCAATGCAGATCTCCACACAAATATGCCGTGAACCAGTATCCTCCATAACCTCCCTGTCTCACTGGAACGTACCAATGCAGAACTACACACAAATATTCCCTGTTCCTGTACCCCTCCATAACGTCCCTGGCTCACTGTATAGTACCAATGCAGAACTCCACACAAATATGCCCTGTTCCTTTACCCCTCCATAACCTCCCTGTCTCACTGGAACGTACGAGTCCAGAACTCCACAAAAATATGCCCTGAACCTGTACCCCTCCATAACCTCCGTTTCACACTGGAACTTACCAATGCAGAACTCCACACAAAAATGCCCTGACCCTGTATGCCACCATAACATCCCTGTCTGACTGGAACGAACCTATGCAGAACTCCACACAAATATGCCCTGAACCTGCACCCTCCATGACCTCCCTGTCTCACTTGAACGTACCAATGCAGAACTCCACACAAATATGCCCTGAACCTATACCCCTCCATTACCTCCCTGTCTCACTGGAACTAACCGATGCAGAACTCCACACAAATATGCCCTTAAGCTGTACCCTCCATAAACTCCCAGTCTCTCTGGAATGTAACAATGCCGACCTCCACACAAATATGCCCTTTTCGTTTACCCCTCCATAACCTCCCTGTCTCACTGTAATGTACCAATGCAGAACTCCACACAAATATGCCCTGACCCTGTACCCCTCCATAACCTCCCTGTCTCACTGGAACGTACCAATGCAGATCTCCACACAAATATGCCCTGAACCAGTACCCTCCATAACCTCCTTGTCTCACTGGAACGTACCAAAGCAGAACTCCACACAAATATGCCCTGAAACTGTACCGCTCCATAACCTCCGTGTCTCACTGGAACGTAACAATGCAGAACTCCACACAAATATGCTCTGAAACTGTAACACTCCATTTCCTCCCCGTCTCACTGGAACTAACCAATGCAGAACTCCACACAAATATGCCCTGAACCTGTACCCTCCATAACCTCCCTGTCTCACTGGAACGTACCAATGGAGAACTCCACACAAATATGCCATTTTCCTGTACCCCTACATAACCTCACTGTGTCACTGGAACGTACCAATGCAGAACTCCACACAAATATGCCCTGTGCCTGTACCCCTCCATAACCTCCCTGTGTCACTGGAACGTACCAATGCAGAACTCCACACAAATATGCTCTGAAACTGTAACACTCCATTTCCTCCCCGTCTCACTGGAACTAACCAATGCAGAACTCCACACAAATATGCCCTGAACCTGTACCCTCCATTACCTCCCTGTCTCACTGGAACGTACCAATGGAGAACTCCACACAAATATGCCCTGTGCCTGTACCCCTCCATAACCTCCCAATGTCACTGGAACGTACCAGTGCAGAACTCCACAAAAATATGCCCTGAACCGGTCCCCCTCCATAACCTCTGTTTCTCACTGGAACCTACCAATGCAGAACTCCACACAAAAATGCCCTGTCCCTGTATCCCACCATAACATCCCTGTCTGACTGGAACGAACCAATGCAGAACTCCACACAAATATGCCCTGAACCTGTACCCTCCATGACCACCCTGTCTCAATGGAACGTACCAATGCAGAACTCCACACAAATATGCCCTGAACCTGTACCCCTCCATTACCTCCCCGTCTCACTGGAACTAACCGATGCAGAACTCCACACAAATATGCCCTGAAGCTGTACCCTCCATAACCTCCCAGTCTCTCTGGAATGTAACAATGCAGACCTCCACACAAATATGCCCTTTTCGTTTACCCCTCCATAACCGCCCTGTCTCACTGTAATGTACCAATGCAGAACTCCACACAAATATGCCCTGACCCTGTACCCCTCCATAACCTCCCTGTCTCACTGGAACGTACAAATGCAGATCTCCACACAAATATGCCCTGAAACAGTACCCTCCATAACCTCCTTGTCTCACTGGAACGTACCAAAGCAGAACTCCACACAAATATGCCCTGAAACTGTACCGCTCAATAACCTCCGTGTCTCACTGGAACGTACCAATGCAGAACTCCACACAAATATGCTCTGAACCTGTAACCCTCCATTACCTCCCTGTCTCACTGGAACGTACCAATGCAGATCTCCACACAAATATGCCCTGAACCAGTATCCTCCATAACATCCCTGTCTCACTGGAACGTACCAATGCAGAACTCCACACAAATCTGCGCTGAACATGCTCCCCTCCATTACCTCCCTGTCTCACTGGAACGTACCAATGCAGAACTCCACACAAATATGCCCTGAACCTGTACCCCTCCATTACCTCCCCGTCTCACTGGAACTAACCAATGCAGAACTCCACACAAATATGCCCTGAACCTGTACCCTCCATAACCTCCCTGTCTCACTGGAACGTACCAATGGAGAACTCCACACAAATATGCCCTTTTCCTGTACCCCTCCATAAACTCACAGTCTCACTGGAACGTACCAATGCAGAACTCCACACAAATATGCCCTGTTCCTGTGCCCTTCCATATCCTCCCTGTCTCACTGGAACGTACCAATGCAGATCTCCACACAAATATGCCCTGAACCAGCATGCTCCATAACCACACTGTCTCATTGGAACGTACCAATGCAGAACTCCACACAAATATGCCCTGAACCTGTACCCTCCATAACCTCCCTGTCTCACTGGAACGTACCAATGGAGAACTCCACACAAATATGCCCTTTTCCTGTACCCCTCCATAAACTCACAGTCTCACTGGAACGTACCAATGCAGAACTCCACACAAATATGCCCTGTTCCTGTGCCCTTCCATATCCTCCCTGTCTCACTGGAACGTACCAATGCAGATCTCCACACAAATATGCCCTGAACCAGCATGCTCCTATACCACACTGTCTCACTGGAACGTACCAATGCAGAAGTCCACACAAATATGCCCTGAACCTGTACCCGCCATAACCTCCCTGTCTCACTGGAACGTACCAATGCAAAACTCCACACAAATATGCCCTGAACCTGTACCCCTCCATAACCTCCCTGTCTCACTGGAACGTACCAATGCAGATCTCCACACAAATATGACCTGAACCTGTACCCCTCCATAACCTCCCTGTCTCACTGGAATGTACCAATGCAGAACTCCACACAAATATGCCCTGAACCTGTACCTCTCCATTACCGCCCCGTCTCCCTGGAACTAACCAATGCAGAACTCCACACAAATTTGCCCTAAACCTGTACCCTCCATAACCTCCCAGTCTCACTAGAACATACCAATGCAGAACTACACACAAATATGCCCTGAACCAGAACCCTCCATAAACTCCTTGTCTCACTGGAACGTACCAAAGCAGAACTCCACACAAATATGCCGTGAAACTGCACCGCTCCATAACCTCCGTGTCTCACTGGAACGTACCAATGCAGAGCTCCACACAAATATGCCATGAACCTGTACCCCTACATTACCTCCACGTCTCCCTGGAACTAACCAATGCAGAACTCCACACAAATTTGCCCTGAACCTGTACCCTCCATAACCTCCCTGTCTCACTAGAACATACCAATGCAGAACTACACACAAATATTCCCTGTTCCTGTACCCCTCCATAACGTCCCTGTCTCACTGTATAGTACCAATGCTGAACTCCACACAAATATGCCCTGTTCCTGTACCCCTCCATTACCTCCCTGTCTCACTGGAACGTACGAGTGCAGAACTCCACAAAAATATGCCCTGAACCTGTACCCCTACATAACCTCCGTTTCACACTGGAACTTACCAATGCAGAACTCCACACAAAAATGCCATGACCCTGTATCCCAACATAACATCCCTGTCTGACTGGAACGAACCTATGCAGAACTCCACACAAATATGCCCTGAACCTGCACCCTCCATGACCTCCCTGTCTCACTGGAACGTACCAATGCAGAACTCCACACAAATATGCCCTGAACCTATACCCCTCCATTACCTCCCTGTCTCACTGGAACTAACCGATGCAGAACTCCACACAAATATGCCCTGAAGCTGTACCCTCCATAAACTCCCAGTCTCTATGGAATGTAACAATGCCGTCCTCCACACAAATATGCCATTTTCGTTTACCCCTCCATAACTTCCCTGTCTCACTGTAATGTACCAATGCAGAACTCCACACAAATATGCCCTGACCCTGTACCCCTCCATAACCTCCCTGTCTCACTGGAAATAACCGATGCAGAACTCCACACAAATATGCCCTGAAGCTGTACCCTCCATAAACTCCCAGTCTCTCTGGAATGTAACAATGCCGACCTCCACACAAATATGCCTTTTTCGTTTACCCCTCCATAACCTCCCTGTCTCACTGTAATGTACCAATGCAGAACTCCACACAAATATGCCCTGAACCAGTACCCTCCATAACCTCCTTGTCTCACTGGATCGTACCAAAGCAGAACTCCACACAAATATGCCCTGAAACTGTACCGCTCCATTACCTCCGTGTCTCACTGGAACGTACCAATGCAGATCTCCACACAAATATGCCCTGAACCAGTACCCTCCATAACCTCCTTGTCTCACTGGATCGTACCAAAGCAGAACTCCACACAAATATGCCCTGAAACTGTACCGCTCCATAACCTCCGTGTCTCACTGGAACGTACCAATGCAGAACTCCACACAAATATGCTCTGAACCAGTAACCCTCCATTACCTCCCTGTCTCACTGGAACGTACCAATGCAGATCTCCACACAAATATGCCCTGAACCAGTATCCTCCATAACCTCCCTGTCTCACTGGAACGTACCAATGCAGAACTCCACACAAATCTGCGCAGAACATGCTCCCCTCCATTACCTCCCTGTCTCACTGGAACGTACCAATGCAGAACTCCACACAAATATGCCCTGAACCTGTACCCCTCCATTACCTCCCCGTCTCACTGGAACTAACCAATGCAGAACTCCACACAAATATGCCCTGAACCTGTACCCTCCATAACCTCCCTGTCTCACTGGAACGTACCAATGGAGAACTCCACACAAATATGCCCTTTTCCTGTACCCCTCCATAAACTCACAGTCTCACTGGAACGTACCAATGCAGAAATCCACACAAATATGCCCTGTTCCTGTGCCCTTCCATATCCTCCCTGTCTCACTGGAACGTACCAATGCAGATCTCCACACAAATATGCCCTGAACCAGCATGCTCCATAACCACACTGTCTCACTGGAACGTACCAATGCAGAAGTCCACATAAATATGCCCTGAACCTGTACCCGCCATAACCTCCCTGTCTCACTGGAACGTACTAATGCAAAACTCCACACAAATATGCCCTGAACCTGTACCCCTCCATAACCTCCCTGTCTCACTGGAACGTACCAATGCAGATCTCCACACAAATATGACCTGAACCTGTACCCCTCCATAACCTCCCTGTCTCACTGGAACGTACCAATGCAGAACTCCACACAAATATGCCCTGAACCTGTACCTCTCCATTACCGCCCCGTCTCCCTGGAACTAACCAATGCAGAACTCCACACAAATTTGCCCTGAACCTGTACCCTCCATAACCTCCCTGTCTCACTAGAACATACCAATGCAGAACTACACACAAATATGCCCTGAACCAGTACCCTCCATAACCTCCGTGTCTCACAGGAACGTACCAATGCAGAACTCCACACAAATATGCTCTGAACCTGTAACCCTCCATTACCTCACTGTCTCACTGGAACGTACCAATGCATAACTCCACACAAATCTGCGCTGAACATGCTCCCCTCCATTTCCTCCCTGTCTCACTGGAACGTACCAATGCAGAACTCCACACAAATATGCCCTGAACCTGTACCCCTCCATTACCTCCCTGTCTCACTGGAACTAACCAATGCAGAACTCCACACAAATATGCCCTGAACCAGTACCCACCATAACATCCCTGTCTGACTGGAAAGAACCAATGCAGAACTCCACACAAATATGCCCTGAACCTGTACCCTCCATGACCTCCCTGTCTCACTGGAACGTACCAATGCAGAACTCCACACAAATATGCCCTGAACCAGGACCCCTCCATTACCTCCCTGTCTCACTGGAACGTACCAATGGAGAACTCCACACAAATATGCCCTTTTCCTGTACCCCTCCATAACCTCACAGTCTCACTGGAACGTACCAATGCAGAAGTCCACACAAATCTGCGCTGAACATGCTCCCCTCCATTTCCTCCCTGTCTCACTGGAACGTACCAATGCAGAACTCCACACAAATATGCCCTGAACCTGTACCCCTCCATTACCTCCCCGTCTCACTGGAACTAACCAATGCAGAACTCCACACAAATATGCCCTGAACCAGTACCCACCATAACATCCCTGTCTGACTGGAAAGAACCAATGCAGAACTCCACACAAATATGCCCTGAACCTGTACCCTCCATGACCTCCCTGTCTCACTGGAACGTACCAATGCAGAACTCCACACAAATATGCCCTGAACCAGGACCCCTCCATTACCTCCCTGTCTCACTGGAACGTACCAATGGAGAACTCCACACAAATATGCCCTTTTCCTGTACCCCTCCATAACCTCACAGTCTCACTGGAACGTACCAATGCAGAAGTCCACACAAATATGCCCTGAACCTGTACCCGCCATAACCTCCCTGACTCACTGGAACGTACCAATGCAAAACTCCACACAAATATGCCCTGAACCTGTACCCCTCCATAACCTCCCTGTCTCAATGGAACGTACCAATGCAGATCTCCACACAAATATGACCTGAACCTGTACCCCTCCATAACCCCCCTGTCTCACTGGAACGTACCAATGCAGAGCTCCACACAAATATGCCCTGAACCTGTACTTCTCCATAACCTCCGTGTCTCACTGGAACGTACCAATGCAGAACTCCACACAAATGTGCTCTGAACCTGTAACCCTCCATTACCTCCCTGTCTCACTGGAACGTACCAATGCAGAACTACACACAAATATGCCCTGAACCAGTACCCTCCATAACCTCCTTGTCTCACTGCAACGTACCAAAGCAGAACTCCACACAAATATGCCCTGAAACTGTACCGCTCCATTACCTCCCTGTCTCACTGGAACGTACCAATGCAGAACTGCACACAAATGTGCCCTGAACCTGTACCCCTCCATTACCTCCCCGTCTCACTGGAACTAACCAATGCAGAACTCCACACAAATATGCCCTGAACCTGTACCCTCCATAACCTCCCTGTCTCACTGGAACGTACCAATGGAGAACTCCACACAAATATGCCCTTTTCCTGTACCCCTCCATAACCTCACAGTCTCACTGGAACGTACCAATGCAGAACTCCACACAAATATGCCCTGTTCGTGTGCCCTTCCATATCCTCCCTGTCTCACTGGAACGTACCAATGCAGATCTCCACACAAATATGCCCTGAACCAGCATGCTCCATAACCACACTGTCTCACTGGAACGTACCAATGCAGAAGTCCACACAAATATGCCCTGAACCTGTACCCGCCATAACCTCCCTGTCTCACTGGAACGTACCAATGCAAAACTCCACACAAATATGCCCTGAACCTGTACCCCTCCATAACCTCCCTGTCTCACTGGAACGTACTAATGCAGATCTCCACACAAATATGACCTGAACCTGTACCCCTCCATTACCTCCCCGTCTCCCTGGAACTAACCAATGCAGAACTACACACAAATATTCCCTGTTCCTGTACCCCTCCATAACGTCCCTGTCTCACTGTAAAGTACCAATGCAGAACACCACACAAATATGCCCTGTTCCTGTACCCCTCCATAACCTCCCTGTGTCACTGGAACGTTCCAGTGCAGAACTCCACACAAATATGCTCTGAACCTGTAACCCTCCATTACCTCCCTGTCTCACTGGAACGTACCAAAGCAGAACTCTACACAAATATGCCCTGAAACTGTACCGCTCCATATCCTCCCTGTCTCACTGGAACGTACCAATGCAGATCTCCACACAAATATGCCCTGAACCAGCATGCTCCATAACCACACTGTCTCACTGGAACGTACCAATGCAGAAGTCCACATAAATATGCCCTGAACCTGTACCCGCCATAACCTCCCTGTCTCACTGGAACGTACTAATGCAAAACTCCACACAAATATGCCCTGAACCTGTACCCCTCCATAACCTCCCTGTCTCACTGGAACGTACCAATGCAGATCTCCACACAAATATGACCTGAACCTGTACCCCTCCATAACCTCCCTGTCTCACTGGAACGTACCAATGCAGAACTCCACACAAATATGCCCTGAACCTGTACCTCTCCATTACCGCCCCGTCTCCCTGGAACTAACCAATGCAGAACTCCACACAAATTTGCCCTGAACCTGTACCCTCCATAACCTCCCTGTCTCACTAGAACATACCAATGCAGAACTACACACAAATATGCCCTGAACCAGTACCCTCCATAACCTCCGTGTCTCACAGGAACGTACCAATGCAGAACTCCACACAAATATGCTCTGAACCTGTAACCCTCCATTACCTCACTGTCTCACTGGAACGTACCAATGCATAACTCCACACAAATCTGCGCTGAACATGCTCCCCTCCATTTCCTCCCTGTCTCACTGGAACGTACCAATGCAGAACTCCACACAAATATGCCCTGAACCTGTACCCCTCCATTACCTCCCCGTCTCACTGGAACTAACCAATGCAGAACTCCACACAAATATGCCCTGAACCAGTACCCACCATAACATCCCTGTCTGACTGGAAAGAACCAATGCAGAACTCCACACAAATATGCCCTGAACCTGTACCCTCCATGACCTCCCTGTCTCACTGGAACGTACCAATGCAGAACTCCACACAAATATGCCCTGAACCAGGACCCCTCCATTACCTCCCTGTCTCACTGGAACGTACCAATGGAGAACTCCACACAAATATGCCCTTTTCCTGTACCCCTCCATAACCTCACAGTCTCACTGGAACGTACCAATGCAGAAGTCCACACAAATATGCCCTGAACCTGTACCCGCCATAACCTCCCTGACTCACTGGAACGTACCAATGCAAAACTCCACACAAATATGCCCTGAACCTGTACCCCTCCATAACCTCCCTGTCTCAATGGAACGTACCAATGCAGATCTCCACACAAATATGACCTGAACCTGTACCCCTCCATAACCCCCCTGTCTCACTGGAACGTACCAATGCAGAGCTCCACACAAATATGCCCTGAACCTGTACTTCTCCATTACCTCCCCGTCTCCCTGGAACTAACCAATGCAGAACTCCACACAAATTTGCCCTGAACCTGTACCCTCCATAACCTCCCTGTCTCACTAGAACATACCAATGCAGAACTACACACAAATATGCCCTGAACCAGTACCCTCCATAACCTCCTTGTCTCACTGCAACGTACCAAAGCAGAACTCCACACAAATATGCCCTGAAACTGTACCGCTCCATAACCTCCGTGTCTCACTGGAACGTACCAATGCAGAACTCCACACAAATGTGCTCTGAACCTGTAACCCTCCATTACCTCCCTGTCTCACTGGAACGTACCAATGCAGATCCCCACACAAATATGCCCTGAACCAGTATCCTCCATAACCTCCCTGTCTCACTGGAACGTACCAATGCATAACTCCACACAAATCTGCGCTGAACATGCTCCCCTCCATTACCTCCCTGTCTCACTGGAACGTACCAATGCAGAACTGCACACAAATGTGCCCTGAACCTGTACCCCTCCATTACCTCCCCGTCTCACTGGAACTAACCAATGCAGAACTCCACACAAATATGCCCTGAACCTGTACCCTCCATAACCTCCCTGTCTCACTGGAACGTACCAATGGAGAACTCCACACAAATATGCCCTTTTCCTGTACCCCTCCATAACCTCACAGTCTCACTGGAACGTACCAATGCAGAACTCCACACAAATATGCCCTGTTCGTGTGCCCTTCCATATCCTCCCTGTCTCACTGGAACGTACCAATGCAGATCTCCACACAAATATGCCCTGAACCAGCATGCTCCATAACCACACTGTCTCACTGGAACGTACCAATGCAGAAGTCCACACAAATATGCCCTGAACCTGTACCCGCCATAACCTCCCTGTCTCACTGGAACGTACCAATGCAAAACTCCACACAAATATGCCCTGAACCTGTACCCCTCCATAACCTCCCTGTCTCACTGGAACGTACTAATGCAGATCTCCACACAAATATGACCTGAACCTGTACCCCTCCATTACCTCCCCGTCTCCCTGGAACTAACCAATGCAGAACTACACACAAATATTCCCTGTTCCTGTACCCCTCCATAACGTCCCTGTCTCACTGTAAAGTACCAATGCAGAACTCCACACAAATATGCCCTGTTCCTGTACCCCTCCATAACCTCCCTGTGTCACTGGAACGTTCCAGTGCAGAACTCCACACAAATATGCTCTGAACCTGTAACCCTCCATTACCTCCCTGTCTCACTGGAACGTACCAAAGCAGAACTCTACACAAATATGCCCTGAAACTGTACCGCTCCATAACATCCGTGTCTCACTGGAACGTACCAATGCAGAACTCCACAGAAATATGCTCTGAACCTGTAACCCTCCATTACCTCCCTGTCTCACTGGAACGTACCATTGCAGAACACCACACAAATATGCCCTGAACCTGTACCCCTCCATAACCACCCTGTCTCACTGGAACGTACCAATGCAGATCTCCACACAAATATGCCCTGAAACTGTACCCGTCCATAACCTCCCTGTCTCACAGGAACGTACCACTGCAGAACTCCACACAAATATGCCCTGAACCTGTACCCTGCATAACCTCCCTGTCTCACTGGAACGAACCAATGCAGAACTACACACAAATATGGCCTGAACCTGTACCCCTCCATAACCTCCCTGTCTCACTGGAACGCACCAATGCCGAACTCCACTCAAATATGCCCTGAACCTGTACCCTGCATAACCTCCCTGCCTCACTGGAACGTACCATTGCAGAACACCACACAAATATGCCCTGAACCTGTACTCCTCCATAACCACCCTATCTCACTGGAAAGTACCAATGCAGAACTCCACACAAATATGCCCTGAAACTGTACCCGTCCATAACCTCCGTGTCTCACTGGAACGTACCACTGCAGAACTCCACACAAATATACCCTGAACCTGTACCCAGCATAACCTCCCGGTCTCACTGGAACGTACCAATGCAGAACTCCACACAAATATGCCCTGAAACTGTACCCGTCCATAACCTCCCTGTCTCACTGGAACGTACCACTGCAGAACTGCACACAAATATGCCCTGAACCTGTACCCTGCATAACCTCCCTGTCTCATTGGAACGTACCAATGCAGAACTACACACAAATATGCCCTGAACCGGTACCCCTCCATAAACTCCCTGTCTCACTGGAACGCACCAATGCCGAACTCCACTCAAATATGCCCTGAACCTGTACCCTGCAAAACCTCCCTGACTCACTGGAAAGTACCATTGCAGAACACCACACAAATATGCCCTGAACCTGTACCCCGCCATAACCACCCTGTCTCACTGGAACGTACCACTGCAGATCTCCACACAAATATGCCCTGAAACTGTACCCGTCCATAACCTCCCTGTCTCACTGGAACGTACCACTGCAGAACTCCACACAAATATGCCCTGAACCTGAACCCTGCATAACCTCCCTGTCTCACTGGAACGTACCAATGCAGAACTACACACAAATATGCCCTGAACCTGTACCCCTCCATAACCTCCCTGTCTCACTGGAACGTACCAATGCAGAACTACACACAAATATGCCCTGAACCTGTACCCCTCCATAACCTCCCTGTCTCACTGGAACGCACCAATGCCGAACTCCACTCAAATATGCCCTGAACCTGTACCCTGCATAACCTCCTTGTCTCACTGGAACGTACCATTGCAGAACACCACACAAATATGCCCTGAACCTGTACCCCTCCATAACCACCCTGTCTCACTGGAACGTACCACTGCAGAACTCAACACAAATATGCCCTGATGCTGTACCCTCCATAAACTCCCTGTCTCACTGGAATGTACCAATGCAGAACTATGCAGAAATATGCCCTGAACCTGTAACCCTCCATAACCTCCTTGTCTCACTGGAACGTACCAATACAGAACTCCACACAAATATGCCCTGAACCTGTACCCCTCCATAACCTCCCTGTCTCACTGAAACGTACCAATGCAGTACTCCACACAAATGTGCCCTGAACCTGTACCCCTCCATAGCTTCCCTGTCTCACTGGAACGTACCAATGCAGAACTCCACACAAATATGCCCTGAACCTGTACCCGTCCATAACCTCCCTGTCTCACTGGAACGTCCCACTGCAGAACTCCACACAAATTTGCTATGAACCTGTACCCTCCATAACCTCCCTGTCTGACTGGAAAGTACCAATGCAGAACTCCACACAAATATGCCCTGAAACTGCACCCGTCCATAAACTCCCTGTCTCACTGGAACGTACCACTGCGGAACTCCACACAAATATGCCCTGAACCTCTACCCTGCATAACCTCCCTGTCTCACTGGAACGTACCATTGCAGAACACCACACAAATATGCCCTGAACCTGTACCCCTCCATAACCACCCTGTCTCACTGGAACGTACCACTGCAGAACTCAACACAAATATGCCCTGATGCTGTTCTTCCATAACCTCCCTGTCTCACTGGAATGTACCAATGCAGAACTACGCAGAAATATGCCCTGAACCTGTACCCCTCCATAACCTCCTTGTCTCACTGGAACGTACCAATGCAGAACTCCACACAAATATGCCCTGAACCTGTACCCCTCCATAACCTCCCTGTCTCACTGAAACGTACCAATGCAGAACTCCACACAAATGTGCCTTGAACCTGTACCCCTCCATAGCTTCCCTGTCTCACTGAAACGTACCAATGCAGAACTCCACACAAATATGCCCTGAACCTGTACCCGTCCATAACCTCCCTGTCTCACTGGAACGTCCCACTGCAGAACTCCACACAAATTTGCTATGAACCTGTACCCTCCATAACCTCGCTGTCTGACTGGAAAGTACCAATGCAGAACTCCACACAAATATGCCCTGAAACTGCACCCGTCCATAACCTCCCTGTCTCAATGGAACGTACCACTGCAGAACTCCACACAAATATGCCCTGAACCTGTACCCTGCATAACCTCCCTGTCTCAGTGGAACTTACCAATGCAGAACTACACACAAATATGCCCTGAACCTGTACCCCTCGGTAACCTCCCTGTCTCACTGGAACGCACCAATGCCGAACTCCACTCAAATATGCCCTGAACCTGTACCCTGCATAACCTCCCTGTCTCACTGGAACGTACCATTGCAGACCACACAAATATGCCCTGAACCTGTACCCCTCCATAACCACCCTGTCTCACTGGAACGTACCAATACAGATCTCCACACAAATATGCCCTGAAACTGTACTCGTCCATAACCTCCCTGTCTCACAAGAACGTACCACTGCAGAACTCCACACAAATATGCCCTGAACCTGTACCCTGCATAACCTCCCTGTCTCACTGGAACGAACCAATGCAGAACTACACACAAATATGCCCTGAACCTGTACCCCTCAATAACCTCCCTGTCTCACTGGAACGCACAAATGCCGAACTCGACTCAAATATGCCCTGAACCTGTACCCTGCATAACCTCCCTGCCTCACTGGAAAGTACCATTGCAGAACACCACTCAAATATGCCCTGAACCTGTACTCCTCCATAACCACCCTATCTCACTGGAACGTACCAATGCAGAACTCCACACAAATATGCCCTGAAACTGTGCCCGTCCATAACCTCCGCGTCTCACTGGAACGTACCACTGCAGAACTCCACACAAATATGCCCTGAACCTGTACCTCTCCATTACCTCCCCGTCTCCCTGGAACTAACCAATGCAGGACTACACACAAATATTCCCTGTTCCTGTACCCCTCCATAACGTCCCTGTCTCACTGTAAAGTACCAATGAAGAACTCCACACAAATATGCCCTTTTCCTGTACCCCTCCATAACCTCCCTGTGTCACTGGAACGTACCAGTGCAGAACTTCACACAAATATGCTCTGAACCTGTAACCCTCCATTACCTCCCTGTCTCACTGGAACGTACCAAAGCAGAACTCTACACAAATATGCCCTGAAACTGTACCGCTCCATAACATCCGTGTCTCACTGGAACGTACCAATGCAGAACTCCACACAAATATGCTCTGAACCTGTAACCCTCCATTACCTCCCTGTCTCACTGGAACGTACCATTGCAGAACACCACACAAATATGCCCTGAACCTGTACCCCTCCATAACCACCCTGTCTCACTGGAACGTACCAATGCAGATCTCCACACAAATATGCCCTGAACCTGTACCCTGCATAACCTCCCTGCCTCACTGGAACGTACCATTGCAGAACACCACACAAATATGCCCTGAACCTGTACTCCTCCATAACCACCCTATCTCACTGGAAAGTACCAATGCAGAACTCCACACAAATATGCCCTGAAACTGTACCCGTCCATAACCTCCCTGTCTCACTGAAACGTACCACTGCAGAACTGCACACAAATATGCCCTGAACCTGTACCCTGCATAACCTCCCTGTCTCATTGGAACGTACCAATGCAGAACTCCACACAAATATGCCATGAACCGGTACCCTCCATAACTCCCCTGTCTCACTGGAAAGTACCAATGCAGAACTCCACACAAATATGCCCTGAACCTGTACCCGACCATAACCTCCCTGTCTCACTGGAACGTACCACTGCAGAACTCCACACAAATATGCCATGAACCTGTACCCTCCATAACCTCCCTGTCTCACTGGAACGTACCAATGCAGAACTACAAACAAATATGCCGTGAACCTGTACCCCTCCATAACCACCCTGTCTCACTGGAACGTACCAATGCAGATCTCCACACAAATATGCCCTGAACCTGTACCCTGCATAACCTCCCTGCCTCACTGGAACGTACCATTGCAGAACACCACACAAATATGCCCTGAACCTGTACTCCTCCATAACCACCCTATCTCACTGGAAAGTACCAATGCAGAACTCCACACAAATATGCCCTGAAACTGTACCCGTCCATAACCTCCCTGTCTCACTGAAACGTACCACTGCAGAACTGCACACAAATATGCCCTGAACCTGTACCCTGCATAACCTCCCTGTCTCATTGGAACGTACCAATGCAGAACTCCACACAAATATGCCATGAACCGGTACCCTCCATAACTCCCCTGTCTCACTGGAAAGTACCAATGCAGAACTCCACACAAATATGCCCTGAACCTGTACCCGACCATAACCTCCCTGTCTCACTGGAACGTACCACTGCAGAACTCCACACAAATATGCCATGAACCTGTACCCTGCATAACCTCCCTGCCTCACTGGAACGTACCATTGCAGAACACCACACAAATATGCCCTGAACCTGTACTCCTCCATAACCACCCTATCTCACTGGAAAGTACCAATGCAGAACTCCACACAAATATGCCCTGAAACTGTACCCGTCCATAACCTCCCTGTCTCACTGAAACGTACCACTGCAGAACTCCACACAAATATGCTCTGAACCTGTAACCCTCCATTACCTCCCTGTCTCACTGGAACGTACCATTGCAGAACACCACACAAATATGCCCTGAACCTGTACCCCTCCATAACCACCCTGTCTCACTGGAACGTACCAATGCAGATCTCCACACAAATATGCCCTGAACCTGTACCCTGCATAACCTCCCTGCCTCACTGGAACGTACCATTGCAGAACACCACACAAATATGCCCTGAACCTGTACTCCTCCATAACCACCCTATCTCACTGGAAAGTACCAATGCAGAACTCCACACAAATATGCCCTGAAACTGTACCCGTCCATAACCTCCCTGTCTCACTGAAACGTACCACTGCAGAACTGCACACAAATATGCCCTGAACCTGTACCCTGCATAACCTCCCTGTCTCATTGGAACGTACCAATGCAGAACTCCACACAAATATGCCATGAACCGGTACCCTCCATAACTCCCCTGTCTCACTGGAAAGTACCAATGCAGAACTCCACACAAATATGCCCTGAACCTGTACCCGACCATAACCTCCCTGTCTCACTGGAACGTACCACTGCAGAACTCCACACAAATATGCCATGAACCTGTACCCTCCATAACCTCCCTGTCTCACTGGAACGTACCAATGCAGAACTACAAACAAATATGCCGTGAACCTGTACCCCTCCATAACCACCCTGTCTCACTGGAACGTACCAATGCAGATCTCCACACAAATATGCCCTGAACCTGTACCCTGCATAACCTCCCTGCCTCACTGGAACGTACCATTGCAGAACACCACACAAATA
This sequence comes from Hemitrygon akajei, assembly GCF_048418815.1. NCBI lineage: Eukaryota > Metazoa > Chordata > Chondrichthyes > Myliobatiformes > Dasyatidae > Hemitrygon > Hemitrygon akajei. Next base: position 1,011,776 of record NW_027331981.1, on the reverse strand, counting down.
TGCCCTGAACCTGTACTCCTCCATAACCACCCTATCTCACTGGAAAGTACCAATGCAGAACTCCACACAAATATGCCCTGAAACTGTACCCGTCCATAACCTCCCTGTCTCACTGAAACGTACCACTGCAGAACTGCACACAAATATGCCCTGAACCTGTACCCTGCATAACCTCCCTGTCTCATTGGAACGTACCAATGCAGAACTCCACACAAATATGCCATGAACCGGTACCCTCCATAACTCCCCTGTCTCACTGGAAAGTACCAATGCAGAACTCCACACAAATATGCCCTGAACCTGTACCCGACCATAACCTCCCTGTCTCACTGGAACGTACCACTGCAGAACTCCACACAAATATGCCATGAACCTGTACCCTCCATAACCTCCCTGTCTCACTGGAACGTACCAATGCAGAACTACAAACAAATATGCCGTGAACCTGTACCCCTCCATAACCTCCCTGTCTCACTGGAACGTACCAATGCAGAACTCCACACAAATATGCCCTGAACCTGTACCTCTCCATAACTTCCCTGTCTCACTGGAACGCACCAATGCCGAACTCCACTCAAATATGCCCTGAACCTGTACCCCTCCATAACCTCCCTGTCTCACTGGAATGTACCACTGAAGAACACCACACAAATATGCCCGGAAACTGTACTCGTCCATAACCTCCCTGTCTCACAAGAACGTACCACTGCAGAACTCCACACAAATATGCCCTGAACCTGTACCCTGCATAACCTCCCTGTCTCACTGGAACGAACCAATGCAGAACTACACACAAATATGCCCTGAACCTGTACCCCTCAATAACCTCCCTGTCTCACTGGAACGCACAAATGCCGAACTCGACTCAAATATGCCCTGAACCTGTACCCTGCATAACCTCCCTGCCTCACTGGAAAGTACCATTGCAGAACACCACTCAAATATGCCCTGAACCTGTACTCCTCCATAACCACCCTATCTCACTGGAACGTACCAATGCAGAACTCCACACAAATATGCCCTGAAACTGTGCCCGTCCATAACCTCCGCGTCTCACTGGAACGTACCACTGCAGAACTCCACACAAATATGCCCTGAACCTGTACCTCTCCATTACCTCCCCGTCTCCCTGGAACTAACCAATGCAGGACTACACACAAATATTCCCTGTTCCTGTACCCCTCCATAACGTCCCTGTCTCACTGTAAAGTACCAATGAAGAACTCCACACAAATATGCCCTTTTCCTGTACCCCTCCATAACCTCCCTGTGTCACTGGAACGTACCAGTGCAGAACTTCACACAAATATGCTCTGAACCTGTAACCCTCCATTACCTCCCTGTCTCACTGGAACGTACCAAAGCAGAACACTACACAAATATGCCCTGAAACTGTACCGCTCCATAACATCCGTGTCTCACTGGAACGTACCAATGCAGAACTCCACACAAATATGCTCTGAACCTGTAACCCTCCATTACCTCCCTGTCTCACTGGAACGTACCATTGCAGAACACCACACAAATATGCCCTGAACCTGTACCCCTCCATAACCACCCTGTCTCACTGGAACGTACCAATGCAGATCTCCACACAAATATGCCCTGAACCTGTACCCTGCATAACCTCCCTGCCTCACTGGAACGTACCATTGCAGAACACCACACAAATATGCCCTGAACCTGTACTCCTCCATAACCACCCTATCTCACTGGAAAGTACCAATGCAGAACTCCACACAAATATGCCCTGAAACTGTACCCGTCCATAACCTCCGTGTCTCACTGGAACGTACCACTGCAGAACTCCACACAAATATACCCTGAACCTGTACCCAGCATAACCTCCCGGTCTCACTGGAACGTACCAATGCAGAACTCCACACAAATATGCCCTGAAACTGTACCCGTCCATAACATCCCTGTCTCACTGAAACGTACCACTGCAGAACTGCACACAAATATGCCCTGAACCTGTACCCTGCATAACCTCCCTGTCTCATTGGAACGTACCAATGCAGAACTCCACACAAATATGCCATGAACCGGTACCCTCCATAACTCCCCTGTCTCACTGGAAAGTACCAATGCAGAACTCCACACAAATATGCCCTGAACCTGTACCCGACCATAACCTCCCTGTCTCACTGGAACGTACCACTGCAGAACTCCACACAAATATGCCATGAACCTGTACCCTCCATAACCTCCCTGTCTCACTGGAACGTACCAATGCAGAACTACAAACAAATATGCCGTGAACCTGTACCCCTCCATAACCTCCCTGTCTCACTGGAACGTACCAATGCAGAACTCCACACAAATATGCCCTGAACCTGTACCTCTCCATAACTTCCCTGTCTCACTGGAACGCACCAATGCCGAACTCCACTCAAATATGCCCTGAACCTGTACCCCTCCATAACCTCCCTGTCTCACTGGAATGTACCACTGAAGAACACCACACAAATATGCCCGGAAACTGTACTCGTCCATAACCTCCCTGTCTCACAAGAACGTACCACTGCAGAACTCCACACAAATATGCCCTGAACCTGTACCCTGCATAACCTCCCTGTCTCACTGGAACGAACCAATGCAGAACTACACACAAATATGCCCTGAACCTGTACCCCTCAATAACCTCCCTGTCTCACTGGAACGCACAAATGCCGAACTCGACTCAAATATGCCCTGAACCTGTACCCTGCATAACCTCCCTGCCTCACTGGAAAGTACCATTGCAGAACACCACTCAAATATGCCCTGAACCTGTACTCCTCCATAACCACCCTATCTCACTGGAACGTACCAATGCAGAACTCCACACAAATATGCCCTGAAACTGTGCCCGTCCATAACCTCCGCGTCTCACTGGAACGTACCACTGCAGAACTCCACACAAATATGCCCTGAACCTGTACCTCTCCATTACCTCCCCGTCTCCCTGGAACTAACCAATGCAGGACTACACACAAATATTCCCTGTTCCTGTACCCCTCCATAACGTCCCTGTCTCACTGTAAAGTACCAATGAAGAACTCCACACAAATATGCCCTTTTCCTGTACCCCTCCATAACCTCCCTGTGTCACTGGAACGTACCAGTGCAGAACTTCACACAAATATGCTCTGAACCTGTAACCCTCCATTACCTCCCTGTCTCACTGGAACGTACCAAAGCAGAACTCTACACAAATATGCCCTGAAACTGTACCGCTCCATAACATCCGTGTCTCACTGGAACGTACCAATGCAGAACTCCACACAAATATGCTCTGAACCTGTAACCCTCCATTACCTCCCTGTCTCACTGGAACGTACCATTGCAGAACACCACACAAATATGCCCTGAACCTGTACCCCTCCATAACCACCCTGTCTCACTGGAACGTACCAATGCAGATCTCCACACAAATATGCCCTGAACCTGTACCCTGCATAACCTCCCTGCCTCACTGGAACGTACCATTGCAGAACACCACACAAATATGCCCTGAACCTGTACTCCTCCATAACCACCCTATCTCACTGGAAAGTACCAATGCAGAACTCCACACAAATATGCCCTGAAACTGTACCCGTCCATAACCTCCGTGTCTCACTGGAACGTACCACTGCAGAACTCCACACAAATATACCCTGAACCTGTACCCAGCATAACCTCCCGGTCTCACTGGAACGTACCAATGCAGAACTCCACACAAATATGCCCTGAAACTGTACCCTGCATAACCTCCCTGTCTCATTGGAACGTACCAATGCAGAACTCCACACAAATATGCCATGAACCGGTACCCTCCATAACTCCCCTGTCTCACTGGAAAGTACCAATGCAGAACTCCACACAAATATGCCCTGAACCTGTACCCGACCATAACCTCCCTGTCTCACTGGAACGTACCACTGCAGAACTCCACACAAATATGCCATGAACCTGTACCCTCCATAACCTCCCTGTCTCACTGGAACGTACCAATGCAGAACTACAAACAAATATGCCGTGAACCTGTACCCCTCCATAACTTCCCTGTCTCACTGGAACGTACCAATGCAGAACTCCACACAAATATGCCCTGAACCTGTACCTCTCCATAACTTCCCTGTCTCACTGGAACGCACCAATGCCGAACTCCACTCAAATATGCCCTGAACCTGTACCCCTCCATAACCTCCCTGTCTCACTGGAATGTACCACTGAAGAACACCACACAAATATGCCCTGAACGTGTACCCGCTCATAAGCTCCTTGTCTCACTGGAACGTACCAACGCAGAACTCCACACAAATATGCCCTGAACCTGTACCCTCCATAACCTCCCTGTATCACTGGAACTTAACAATGCAGAACTACACACAAATATGCCCTGAACCTGTACCCCTCCATAACCTCCCTGTCTCACTGGAACTCACCAATGCCGAACTCCACTCAAATATGCCCTGATCCAGTACCGTGCATAACCTCCCTGTCTCACTGGAACCTACCATTGCAGAACACCACACAAATATGCCCTGAACCTGTACCACTCCATAACCTCCCTGTCTCACTGGAACGTACCAATGCAGAACTCCACACAAATATGCCCTGAACCTGTACCCGTCCATAACCTCCCTGTCTCATTGGATCGTCCCACTGCAGAACTCCACACAAATATGCCCTGAACCTGTACCCATCCATAACCTCCCTGTCTCACTGGAACGCACCAATGCCGAACTCCACTCAAATATGCCCTGATCCAGTACCGTGCATAACCTCCCTGTCTCACTGGAACGTACCATTGCAGAACACCACACAAATATGCCCTGAACCTGTACCCCTCCATAACCTCCCTGTCTCACTGGAACGTACCAATGCAGAACTCCACACAAATATTCCCCAAACCTGTACCCTCCATAACCTCCCTGACTCACCGGAACGTACAAATGCAGAACTACACTCAAATATGCCCTGAACCTGTACCCCTCCATAACCTCCCAGTCTCCCTGGAACGTACCACTGCTGAACACCACGTAAATATGCCCTGAACGTGTACCCGCCCATAACCTCCCTGTCTCACTGGAACGCACCAATGCCGAACTCCACTGAAATATGCCCTGAACCTGTACCCTGCATAACCTCCCTGTCTCACTGGAAAGTACCAATGCAGAACTCCACACAAATATGCCCTGAACCTGTACCCGTCCATAACCTCCCTGTCTCACTGGAACGTCCCACTGCAGAACTCAACACAAATATGCCCTGAAGCTGTACCCTCCATAACCTCCCTGTCTCACTGGAATGTACCAATGCAGAACTACACACAAATATGACCTGAACCTGTACCCCTCCATAATCTCCCTGTCTCACTGGAAGGTACCAATGCAGAACTCCACACAAATATGCCCTGAACCTTTATCCCTCCATAACCTCCCTGTCTCTCTGGATCGTACCAATGCAGAACTCCACACAAATATGCACTGAACCTGTACCCCTCATTACCTCCCTGTCTCACTGGAACGTCCCAACGCAGAACTCCACACAAATATGCCCTGAACCTGTCCCCTCCATAACCTGCCTGTCTCACTGGAACGTACCATTGCAGAACTCCACACAAATATGCTCGGAAACCTGTACCCCTGCATAACCTCCCTGTCTCACTGGAACGTCCCAATGCAGAACTCCACACAAATATGCCCTGAACCTGTACCACTCCATAACCTCCCAGTCTCACTGGAATGTACCAATGCAGAACTACACACAAATATGCCCTGAACCTGTACCCCTCCACTACCTCCCTGTCTCACTAGAACTTACCAATGCAGAACTCCACACAAATATGCCCTGAACCTGTACCCCTCCATAACCTCCCTGTCTCTCTGGATCGTACCAATGCAGAACTCCACACAAATATGCCCTGAACCTGTACCCCTCATTACCTCCCTGTCTCACTGGAACGTCCCAACGCAGAACTCCACACAAATATGCCCTGAACCTGTCCCCTCCATAACCTGCCTGTCTCAATCGAACGTACCATTGCAGAACACCACACAAATATGCCCTGAACCTGTACCCCTCCATAACCTCCCTGTCTCACTGGAACGTACCAATGCAGAACTCCACACAAATATGCCCTGAACCTGTACCCCTGCATAACCTCCCTGTCTCACTGGAACGTACCAATGCAGAACTCCACACAAATATGCCCTGAACCTGTACCCCTCATTACCTCCCTGTCTCACTGGAACGTCCCAACGCAGAACTCCACACAAATATGCCCTGAACCTGTCCCCTCCATAACCTGCCTGTCTCACTGGAACGTACCATTGCAGAACTCCACACAAATATGCTCGGAAACCTGTACCCCTCCATAACCTCCCTGTCTCACTGGAACGTCCCAATGCAGAACTCCACACAAATATGCCCTGAACCTGTACCACTCCATAACCTCCCAGTCTCACTGGAATGTACCAATGCAGAACTACACACAAATATGCCCTGAACCTGTACCCCTCCACTACCTCCCTGTCTCACTAGAACTTACCAATGCAGAACTCCACACAAATATGCCCTGAACCTGTACCCCTCCATAACCTCCCTGTCTCTCTGGATCGTACCAATGCAGAACTCCACACAAATATGCCCTGAACCTGTAGCCCTCATTACCTCCCTGTCTCACTGGAACGTCCCAACGCAGAACTCCACACAAATATGCCCTGAACCTGTCCCCTCCATAACCTGCCTGTCTCAATCGAACGTACCATTGCAGAACACCACACAAATATGCCCTGAACCTGTACCCCTCCATAACCTCCCTGTCTCACTGGAACGTACCAATGCAGAACTCCACACAAATATGCCCTGAACCTGTACCCCTGCATAACCTCCCTGTCTCACTGGAACGTACCAATGCAGAACTACACAAAAATATGCCCTGAACCTGTACCCCTCCATAATCTCCCTGGCTCACTGGAACGCACCAATGCCGAACTCCACTCAAATATGCCCTGAACCTGTACCCTCCATAACCTCCTTGTCTCACTGGAACGTACCATTGCAGAACACCACACAAATGTGCCCTGAACCTGTACCCCTCCATAACCACCCTGACTCACTGGAACGTACCAATGCAGAACACCATACAAATATGCCCTGAACCAGTACCCTGCATAACCTCCCTGTCTCACTGGAAAGTACCAATGCAGAACTCCACACAAATATGCCCTCAACCTGTACCCGTCCATAACCTCCCGGTCTCACTGGAACGTCCCACTGCAGAACTCAACACAAATATGCCCTGAAGCTGTACCCTCCATAACCTCCCTGTCTCACTGGAATGTACCAATGCAGAACTACACACAAATATGCCCTGAACCTGTACCGCTCCATAATCTCCCTGTCTCTCTGGAAGGTACCAATGCAGAACTCCACACAAATATGCCCTGAACCTGTACCCCTCCATAACCTCCCTGTCTCTCTGGATCGTACCAATGCAGAACTCCACACAAATATGCCCTGAACATGTACCCCTCCATAACCTCCCTGTCTCACTGGAACGCACCAATGCCGAACTCCACTGAAATATGCCCTGAACCTGTACCCCTCCATAACCTCCCTGTCTCACTGGAACGTACCAATGCAGAACTCCACACAAATATGCCCTGAACCTGTACCCCTGCATAACCTCCCTGTCTCACTGGAACGTACCAATGCAGAACTCCACACAAATATGCCCTGAACCTGTACCCCTCATTACCTCCCTGTCTCACTGGAACGTCCCAACGCAGAACTCCACACAAATATGCCCTGAACCTGTCCCCTCCATAACCTGCCTGTCTCACTGGAACGTACCATTGCAGAACTCCACACAAATATGCTCGGAAACCTGTACCCCTCCATAACCTCCCTGTCTCACTGGAACGTCCCAATGCAGAACTCCACACAAATATGCCCTGAACCTGTACCACTCCATAACCTCCCAGTCTCACTGGAATGTACCAATGCAGAACTACACACAAATATGCCCTGAACCTGTACCCCTCCACTACCTCCCTGTCTCACTAGAACTTACCAATGCAGAACTCCACACAAATATGCCCTGAACCTGTACCCCTCCATAACCTCCCTGTCTCTCTGGATCGTACCAATGCAGAACTCCACACAAATATGCCCTGAACCTGTAGCCCTCATTACCTCCCTGTCTCACTGGAACGTCCCAACGCAGAACTCCACACAAATATGCCCTGAACCTGTCCCCTCCATAACCTGCCTGTCTCAATCGAACGTACCATTGCAGAACACCACACAAATATGCCCTGAACCTGTACCCCTCCATAACCTCCCTGTCTCACTGGAACGTACCAATGCAGAACTCCACACAAATATGCCCTGAACCTGTACCCCTGCATAACCTCCCTGTCTCACTGGAACGTACCAATGCAGAACTACACAAAAATATGCCCTGAACCTGTACCCCTCCATAATCTCCCTGGCTCACTGGAACGCACCAATGCCGAACTCCACTCAAATATGCCCTGAACCTGTACCCTCCATAACCTCCTTGTCTCACTGGAACGTACCATTGCAGAACACCACACAAATGTGCCCTGAACCTGTACCCCTCCATAACCACCCTGACTCACTGGAACGTACCAATGCAGAACACCATACAAATATGCCCTGAACCAGTACCCTGCATAACCTCCCTGTCTCACTGGAAAGTACCAATGCAGAACTCCACACAAATATGCCCTCAACCTGTACCCGTCCATAACCTCCCGGTCTCACTGGAACGTCCCACTGCAGAACTCAACACAAATATGCCCTGAAGCTGTACCCTCCATAACCTCCCTGTCTCACTGGAATGTACCAATGCAGAACTACACACAAATATGCCCTGAACCTGTACCGCTCCATAATCTCCCTGTCTCTCTGGAAGGTACCAATGCAGAACTCCACACAAATATGCCCTGAACCTGTACCCCTCCATAACCTCCCTGTCTCTCTGGATCGTACCAATGCAGAACTCCACACAAATATGCCCTGAACATGTACCCCTCCATAACCTCCCTGTCTCACTGGAACGCACCAATGCCGAACTCCACTGAAATATGCCCTGAACCTGTACCCTGCATAACCTCCCTGTCTCACTGGAAAGTACCAATGCAGAACTCCACACAAAAATGCCCTGAACCTGTACCCGTCCATAACCTCCCTGTCTCACTGGAAAGTCCCACTGCAGAACTCAACACAAATATGCCCTGAAGCTGTACCCTCCATAACCTCCCTGTCTCACTGAAATGTACCAATGCAGAACTACACACAAATATGACCTGAACCTGTACCCCTCCATAATCTCCCTGTCTCACTGGAAGGTACCAATGCAGAACTCCACACAAATATGCCCTGAACCTGTACCCCTCCATAACCTCCCTGTCTCTCTGGATCGTACCAATGCAGAACTCCACACAAATATGCCCTGAACCTGTACCCCTCATTACCTCCCTGTCTCACTGGAACGTCCCAACGCAGAACTCCACACAAATATGCCCTGAACCTGTCCCCTCCATAACCTGCCTGTCTCACTGGAACGTACCATTGCAGAACTCCACACAAATATGCCCGGAAACCTGTACCCCTCCATAACCTCCCTGTCTCACTGGAACGTCCCAATGCAGAACTCCACACAAATATGCCCTGAACCTGTACCACTCCATAACCTCCCAGTCTCACTGGAATGTACCAATGCAGAACTACACACAAATATGCCCTGAACCTGTACCCCACCACAACCTCCCTGTCTCACTAGAACGTACCAATGCAGAACTCCACACAAATATGCCCTGAACCTGTACCCCTCCATAACCTCCCTGTCTCTCTGGATCGTACCAATGCAGAACTCCACACAAATATGCCCTGAACCTGTACCCCTCATTACCTCCCTGTCTCACTGGAACGTCCCAACGCAGAACTCCACACAAATATGCCCTGAACCTGTCCCCTCCATAACCTGCCTGTCTCAATGGAACGTACCATTGCAGAACACCACACAAATATGCCCTGAACCTGTACCCCTCCATAACCTCCCTGTCTCACTGGAACGTACCAATGCAGAACTCCACACAAATATGCCCTGAACCTGTACCCCTCCATAACCTCCCTGTCTCACCGGAACGTACCAATGCAGAACTCCACACAAATATGCCCTGAACCTGTACCCCTCCATAACCTCCCTGTCTCACTGGAACGTCCCTACGCAGAACTCCACACAAATATGCCCTGAACCTGTACCACTCCATAACCTCCCAGTCTCACTGGAACGTACCAATGCAGAACTCCACACAAATATACCCTGAACCTGTACCCCTCCATAACCTCCCTGTCTCACTGGAACTTACCAATGCAGAACTCCACACAAATATGCCCTGAACCTGTTCCCTCCATAACCTCATTGTCTCACTGGTACGTACCAATGCTGTACTCCACACAAATATGCCCTGAACCTGTACCCCTCCATAACCTGCCTGTCTCACTGGAACGTACCATTGCAGAACTCCACACAAATATGCTCGGAAACCTGTACCCCTCCATAACCTCCCTGTCTCACTGGAACGTACCAATGCAGAACTACACACAAATATGCCCTGAACCTGTACCCCTCGATAACCTCCCTGTCTCACTGGAACGCACCAATGCCGAACTCCACTCAAATATGCCCTGAACCTGTACCCTGCATAACCTGCCTGTCTCACTGGAGCGTACCATTGCAGAACACCACAGAAATATGCCCTGAACCTGTACCCCTCCATAACCACCCTGTCTAACTGGAGCGCACCAATGCAGAACTCCACACAAATATGCCCTGAACCTGTACCCCTCCATAACCTCCCTGTCTCACTGGAATGTACCAATGCAGAACTCCACCCAAATATGCCCTGAACCTGTATCCCTGCATAACCTCCCTGTCTCACTGGAACGTACCAATGCAGAACTACACAAAAATATGCCCTGAACCTGTACCCCTCCATAACCTCCCTGGCTCACTGGAACGCACCAATGCCGAACTCCACTCAAATATGCCCTGAACCTGTACCCTCCATAACCTCATTATCTCACTGGAACGTACCAATGCTGTACTCCACACAAATATGCCCTGAACCTGTACCCCTCCATAACCTCCCTGTCTCACTGGAACGTACCAATGCAGAACTCCACACAAACTTGCCCTGAACCTGTACCCTCCATATCCTCATTGTCTCACTGGAACGTACCAATTCTGTACTCCACACAAATATGCATTGAACCTGTACCCTCCATAACCTCCCTGTCTCACTGGAACGTACCACTGCAGAACTCCACACAAATTTGCCATGAACCTGTACCCTCCATAACCTCCCTGTCTGACTGGAAAGTACCAATGCAGAACTCCACACAAATATGCCCTGAAACTGTAGTTGACCATAATCTCCCTGTCTCACAGGAACGTACCACTGCAGATCTCCACACAAATATGCCCTGAACCTGTACCCTGCATAACCTCCCTGTCTCACTGGAACGTACCAATGCAGAACTACACACAAATATGCCCTGAACCTGTACCCCTCCATAACCTCCCTGTCTCACTGGAACGCACCAATGCCGAACTCCACTGAAATATGCCCTGAACCTGTACCCTGCATAACCTCCCTGTCTCACTGGAAAGTACCAATGCAGAACTCCACACAAATATGCCCTGAACCTGTACCCGTCCATAACCTCCCTGTCTCACTGGAACGTCCCACTGCAGAACTCAACACAAATATGCCCTGAAGCTGTACCCTCCATAACCTCCCTGTCTCACTGGAATGTACCAATGCAGAACTACACACAAATATGACCTGAACCTGTACCCCTCCATAATCTCCCTGTCTCACTGGAAGGTACCAATGCAGAACTCCACACAAATATGCCCTGAACCTTTACCCCTCCATAACCTCCCTGTCTCTCTGGATCGTACCAATGCAGAACTCCACACAAATATGCCCTGAACCTGTACCCCTCATTACCTCCCTGTCTCACTGGAACGTCCCAACGCAGAACTCCACACAAATATGCCCTGAACCTGTCCCCTCCATAACCTGCCTGTCTCACTGGAACGTACCATTGCAGAACTCCACACAAATATGCTCGGAAACCTGTACCCCTCCATAACCTCCCTGTCTCACTGGAACGTCCCAATGCAGAACTCCACACAAATATGCCCTGAACCTGTACCACTCCATAACCTCCCAGTCTCACTGGAATGTACCAATGCAGAACTACACACAAATATGCCCTGAACCTGTACACCTCCAGTACCTCCCTGTCTCACTAGAACTTACCAATGCAGAACTCCACACAAATATGCCCTGAACCTGTACCCCTCCATAACCTCCCTGTCTCTCTGGATCGTACCAATGCAGAACTCCACACAAATATGCCCTGAACCTGTACCCCTCATTACCTCCCTGTCTCACTGGAACGTCCCAACGCAGAACTCCACACAAATATGCCCTGAACCTGTCCCCTCCATAACCTGCCTGTCTCAATCGAACGTACCATTGCAGAACACCACACAAATATGCCCTGAACCTGTACCCCTCCATAACCTCCCTGTCTCACTGGAACGTACCAATGCAGAACTCCACACAAATATGCCCTGAACCTGTACCCCTGCATAACCTCCCTGTCTCACTGGAACGTACCAATGCAGAACTCCACACAAATATGCCCTGAACCTGTACCCCTCATTACCTCCCTGTCTCACTGGAACGTCCCAACGCAGAACTCCACAAAAATATGCCCTGAACCTGTCCCCTCCATAACCTGCCTGTCTCACTGGAACGTACCATTGCAGAACTCCACACAAATATGCTCGGAAACCTGTACCCCTCCATAACCTCCCTGTCTCACTGGAACGTCCCAATGCAGAACTCCACACAAATATGCCCTGAACCAGTACCACTCCATAACCTCCCAGTCTCACTGGAATGTACCAATGCAGAACTACACACAAATATGCCCTGAACCTGTACCCCTCCACTACCTCCCTGTCTCACTAGAACTTACCAATGCAGAACTCCACACAAATATGCCCTGAACCTGTACCCCTCCATAACCTCCCTGTCTCTCTGGATCGTACCAATGCAGAACTCCACACAAATATGCCCTGAACCTGTAGCCCTCATTACCTCCCTGTCTCACTGGAACGTCCCAACGCAGAACTCCACACAAATATGCCCTGAACCTGTCCCCTCCATAACCTGCCTGTCTCAATCGAACGTACCATTGCAGAACACCACACAAATATGCCCTGAACCTGTACCCCTCCATAACCTCCCTGTCTCACTGGAACGTACCAATGCAGAACTCCACACAAATATGCCCTGAACCTGTACCCCTGCATAACCTCCCTGTCTCACTGGAACGTACCAATGCAGAACTACACAAAAATATGCCCTGAACCTGTACCCCTCCATAATCTCCCTGGCTCACTGGAACGCACCAATGCCGAACTCCACTCAAATATGCCCTGAACCTGTACCCTCCATAACCTCCTTGTCTCACTGGAACGTACCATTGCAGAACACCACACAAATGTGCCCTGAACCTGTACCCCTCCATAACCACCCTGACTCACTGGAACGTACCAATGCAGAACACCATACAAATATGCCCTGAACCAGTACCCTGCATAACCTCCCTGTCTCACTGGAAAGTACCAATGCAGAACTCCACACAAATATGCCCTCAACCTGTACCCGTCCATAACCTCCCGGTCTCACTGGAACGTCCCACTGCAGAACTCAACACAAATATGCCCTGAAGCTGTACCCTCCATAACCTCCCTGTCTCACTGGAATGTACCAATGCAGAAATACACACAAATATGCCCTGAACCTGTACCGCTCCATAATCTCCCTGTCTCTCTGGAAGGTACCAATGCAGAACTCCACACAAATATGCCCTGAACCTGTACCCCTCCATAACCTCCCTGTCTCTCTGGAAGGTACCAATGCAGAACTCCACACAAATATGCCCTGAACCTGTACCCCTCCATAACCTCCCTGTCTCTCTGGATCGTACCAATGCAGAACTCCACACAAATATGCCCTGAACATGTACCCCTCCATAACCTCCCTGTCTCACTGGAACGCACCAATGCCGAACTCCACTGAAATATGCCCTGAACCTGTACCCTGCATAACCTCCCTGTCTCACTGGAAAGTACCAATGCAGAACTCCACACAAAAATGCCCTGAACCTGTACCCGTCCATAACCTCCCTGTCTCACTGGAAAGTCCCACTGCAGAACTCAACACAAATATGCCCTGAAGCTGTACCCTCCATAACCTCCCTGTCTCACTGGAATGTACCAATGCAGAACTACACACAAATATGACCTGAACCTGTACCCCTCCATAATCTCCCTGTCTCACTGGAAAGTACCAATGCAGAACTCCACACAAATATGCCCTGAACCTGTACCCCTCCATAACCTCCCTGTCTCTCTGGATCGTACCAATGCAGAACTCCACACAAATATGCCCTGAACCTGTACCCCTCATTACCTCCCTGTCTCACTGGAACGTACCAATGCAGAACTCCACACAAATATGCCCTGAACCTGTACCCCTCCATAACCTCCCTGTCTCACTGGAACGTCCCTACGCAGAACTCCACACAAATATGCCCTGAACCTGTACCACTCCATAACCTCCCAGTCTCACTGGAACGTACCAATGCAGAACTCCACACAAATATACCCTGAACCTGTACCCCTCCATAAACTCCCTGTCTCACTGGAACTTACCAATGCAGAATTCCACACAAATATGCCCTGAACCTGTACCCTCCATAACCTCATTGTCTCACTGGTACGTACCAATGCTGTACTCCACACAAATATGCCCTGAACCTGTACCCCTCCATAACCTGCCTGTCTCACTGGAACGTACCATTGCAGAACTCCACACAAATATGCTCGGAAACCTGTACCCCTCCATAACCTCCCTGTCTCACTGGAACGTACCAATGCAGAACTACACACAAATATGCCCTGAACCTGTACCCCTCCATAACCTCCCTGTCTCACTGGAACGCACCAATGCCGAACTCCACTCAAATATGCCCTGAACCTGTACCCTGCATAACCTGCCTGTCTCACTGGAGCGTACCATTGCAGAACACCACAGAAATATGCCCTGAACCTGTACCCCTCCATAACCACCCTGTCTAACTGGAACGCACCAAGCAGAACTCCACACAAATATGCCCTGAACCTGTACCCCTCCATAACCTCCCTGTCTCACTGGAATGTACCAATGCAGAACTCCACCCAAATATGCCCTGAACCTGTATCCCTGCATAACCTCCCTGTCTCACTGGAACGTACCAATGCAGAACTACACAAAAATATGCCCTGAACCTGTACCCCTCCATAACCTCCCTGGCTCACTGGAACGCACCAATGCCGAACTCCACTCAAATATGCCCTGAACCTGTACCCTCCATAACCTCATTATCTCACTGGAACGTACCAATGCTGTACTCCACACAAATATGCCCTGAACCTGTACCCCTCCATAACCTCCCTGTCTCACTGGAACGTACCAATGCAGAACTCCACACAAACTTGCCCTGAACCTGTACCCTCCATATCCTCATTGTCTCACTGGAACGTACCAATGCTGTACTCCACACAAATATGCATTGAACCTGTACCCTCCATAACCTCCCTGTCTCACTGGAACGTACCACTGCAGAACTCCACACAAATTTGCCATGAACCTGTACCCTCCATAACCTCCCTGTCTGACTGGAAAGTACCAATGCAGAACTCCACACAAATATGCCCTGAAACTGTAGTTGACCATAATCTCCCTGTCTCACAGGAACGTACCACTGCAGAACTCCACACAAATATGCCCTGAAGCTGTACACTGCATAACCTCCCTGTCTCACTGGAACGTACCAATGCAGAACTACACACAAATATGCCCTGAACCTGTACCCCTCCATAACCTCCCTGTCTCACTGGAACTTACCAATGCAGAACTCCACACAAATATGCCCTGAACCTGTACCCTCCATAACCTCATTGTCTCACTGGTACGTACCAATGCTGTACTCCACACAAATATGCCCTGAACCTGAACCCCTCCATAACCTCACTGTCTCACTGGAACGTACCAATGCAGAACTCCACACAAACATGCCCTGAACCTGTACCCTCCATATCCTCATTGTCTCACTGGAACGTACCAATGCTGTACTCCACACAAATATGCATTGAACCTGTACCCTCCATAACCTCCCTGTCTCACTGGAACGTACCACTGCAGAACTCCACACAAATTTGCCATGAACCTGTACCCCTCCATAACCTCCCTGTCTCACTGGAACGTCCCTACGCAGAACTCCACACAAATATGCCCTGAACCTGTACCACTCCATAACCTCCCAGTCTCACTGGAACGTACCAATGCAGAACTCCACACAAATATACCCTGAACCTGTACCCCTCCATAAACTCCCTGTCTCACTGGAACTTACCAATGCAGAATTCCACACAAATATGCCCTGAACCTGTACCCTCCATAACCTCATTGTCTCACTGGTACGTACCAATGCTGTACTCCACACAAATATGCCCTGAACCTGTACCCCTCCATAACCTGCCTGTCTCACTGGAACGTACCATTGCAGAACTCCACACAAATATGCTCGGAAACCTGTACCCCTCCATAACCTCCCTGTCTCACTGGAACGTACCAATGCAGAACTACACACAAATATGCCCTGAACCTGTACCCCTCCATAACCTCCCTGTCTCACTGGAACGCACCAATGCCGAACTCCACTCAAATATGCCCTGAACCTGTACCCTGCATAACCTGCCTGTCTCACTGGAGCGTACCATTGCAGAACACCACAGAAATATGCCCTGAACCTGTACCCCTCCATAACCACCCTGTCTAACTGGAACGCACCAAGCAGAACTCCACACAAATATGCCCTGAACCTGTACCCCTCCATAACCTCCCTGTCTCACTGGAATGTACCAATGCAGAACTCCACCCAAATATGCCCTGAACCTGTATCCCTGCATAACCTCCCTGTCTCACTGGAACGTACCAATGCAGAACTACACAAAAATATGCCCTGAACCTGTACCCCTCCATAACCTCCCTGGCTCACTGGAACGCACCAATGCCGAACTCCACTCAAATATGCCCTGAACCTGTACCCTCCATAACCTCATTATCTCACTGGAACGTACCAATGCTGTACTCCACACAAATATGCCCTGAACCTGTACCCCTCCATAACCTCCCTGTCTCACTGGAACGTACCAATGCAGAACTCCACACAAACTTGCCCTGAACCTGTACCCTCCATATCCTCATTGTCTCACTGGAACGTACCAATGCTGTACTCCACACAAATATGCATTGAACCTGTACCCTCCATAACCTCCCTGTCTCACTGGAACGTACCACTGCAGAACTCCACACAAATTTGCCATGAACCTGTACCCTCCATAACCTCCCTGTCTGACTGGAAAGTACCAATGCAGAACTCCACACAAATATGCCCTGAAACTGTAGTTGACCATAATCTCCCTGTCTCACAGGAACGTACCACTGCAGAACTCCACACAAATATGCCCTGAAGCTGTACACTGCATAACCTCCCTGTCTCACTGGAACGTACCAATGCAGAACTACACACAAATATGCCCTGAACCTGTACCCCTCCATAACCTCCCTGTCTCACTGGAACTTACCAATGCAGAACTCCACACAAATATGCCCTGAACCTGTACCCTCCATAACCTCATTGTCTCACTGGTACGTACCAATGCTGTACTCCACACAAATATGCCCTGAACCTGAACCCCTCCATAACCTCACTGTCTCACTGGAACGTACCAATGCAGAACTCCACACAAACATGCCCTGAACCTGTACCCTCCATATCCTCATTGTCTCACTGGAACGTACCAATGCTGTACTCCACACAAATATGCATTGAACCTGTACCCTCCATAACCTCCCTGTCTCACTGGAACGTACCACTGCAGAACTCCACACAAATTTGCCATGAACCTGTACCCTCCATAACCTCCCTGTCTGACTGGAAAGTACCAATGCAGAACTCCACACAAATATGCCCTGAAACTGTAGTTGACCATAATCTCCCTGTCTCACAGGAACGTACCACTGCAGAACTCCACACAAATATGCCCTGAACCTGTACCCTGCATAACCTCCCTGTCTCACTGGAACGTACCAATGCAGAACTACACACAAATATGCCCTGAACCTGTACCCCTCCATAACCTCCCTGTCTCACTGGAACGCACCAATGCCGAACTGCACTCAAAAATGCCCAGAACCTGTACCCTGCATAACCTCCTTGTCTCACTGGAACGTACCATTGCAGAACACCACACAAATGTGCCCTGAACCTGTACCCCTCCATAACCACCCTGTCTCACTGGAACGTACCAATGCAGAACACCACACAAATATGCCCTGAAACTGTTCCCGTCCATAACCTCCCAGTCTCACTGGAACGTACCACTGCAGAACTCCACACAAATATGCCCTGAACCTGTACCATGCATAACCTCCCTGTCTCACTGGAACGTACCAATGCAGAACTACACACAAATATGCCCTGAACCTGTACCCCTCCATAACCTCCCTGTCTCACTGGAACGCACCAATGCCGAACTCCACTCAAATATGCCCTGAACCTGTACCCTGCATAACCTGCCTGTCTCACTGGAGCGTACCATTGCAGAACACCACAGAAATATGCCCTGAACCTGTACCCCTCCATAACCACCCTGTCTAACTGGAACGCACTTATGCAGAACTCCACACAAATATGCCCTGAACCTGTACCCCTCCATAACCTCCCTGTCTCACTGGAACGTACCAATGCTGTACTCCACACAAATATGCCCTGAACCTGTACCCCTCCATAACCTCCCTGTCTCACTGGAACGTACCAATGCAGAACTCCACACAAACTTGCCCTGAACCTGTACCCTCCATATCCTCATTGTCTCACTGGAACGTACCAATGCTGTACTCCACACAAATATGCATTGAACCTGTACCCTCCATAACCTCCCTGTCTCACTGGAACGTACCACAGCAGAACTCCACACAAATTTGCCATGAACCTGTACCCTCCATAACCTCCCAGTCTGACTGGAAAGTACCAATGCAGAACTCCACACAAATATGCCCGGAAACTGTACCTGACCATAATCTCCCTGTCTCACAGGAACGTACCACTGCAGAACCCCACACAAATATGCCCTGAACCTGTACCCTGCATAATCTCCCTGTCTCACTGGAACGTACCAATGCAGAACTACACACAAATATGCCCTGAACCTGTACCCCTCCATAACCTCCCTGTCTCACTGGAACGCACCAATGCCGAACTCCACTGAAATATGCCCTGAACCTGTACCCTGCATAACCTCCCTGTCTCACTGGAAAGTACCAATGCAGAACTCCACACAAATATGCCCTGAACCTGTACCCGTCCATAACCACCCTGTCTCACTGGAACGTCCCACTGCAGAACTCAACACAAATATGCCCTGAAGCTGTACCCTCCATAACCTCCCTGTCTCACTGGAATGTACCAATGCAGAACTACACACAAATATGACCTGAACCTGTACCCCTCCATAATCTCCCTGACTCACTGGAAGGTACCAATGCAGAACTCCACACAAATATGCCCTGAACCTGTACCCCTCCATAACCTCCCTGTCTCTCTGGATCGTACCAATGCAGAACTCCACACAAATATGCCCTGAACCTGTACCCCTCATTACCTCCCTGTCTCACTGGAACGTCCCAACGCAGAACTCCACACAAATATGCCCTGAAACTGTACCCGACCATAATCTCCCTGTCTCACAGGAACGTACCACTGCAGAACTCCACACAAATATGCCCTGAACCTGTACCCTGCATAACCTCCCTGTCTCACTGGAACGTACCAATGCAGAACTACACACAAATATGTCCTGAACCTGTACCCCTCCATAACCTCCCTGTCTCACTGGAACGCACCAATGCCGAACTGCACTCAAATATGCCCTGAACCTGTACCCTGCATAACCTCCTTGTCTCACTGGAACGTACCATTGCAGAACACCACACAAATGTGCCCTGAACCTGTACCCCTCCATAACCTCCCAGTCTCACTGGAACGTACCACTGTAGAACTCCACACAAATATGCCCTGAACCTGTACCCTCCATAACCTCATTATCTCACTGGAATGTACCAATGCTGTACTCCACACAAATATGCCCTGAACCTGTACCCCTCCATAACCTCCCTGTCTCACTGGAACGTACCAATGCAGAACTCCACACAAACTTGCCCTGAACCTGTACCCTCCATATCCTCATTGTCTCACTGGAACGTACCAATGCTGTACTCCACACAAATATGCATTGAACCTGTACCCTCCATAACCTCCCTGTCTCACTGGAACGTACCACTGCAGAACTCCACACAAATGTGCCCTGAACCTGTACCCCTCCATAACCTCCCAGTCTCACTGGAAAGTACCAATGCAGAACTCCACACAAATATGCCCTGAAACTGTAGTTGACCATAATCTCCCTGTCTCACAGGAACGTACCACTGCAGAACTCCACACAAATATGCCCTGAACCTGTACCCTGCATAACCTCCCTGTCTCACTGGAACGTACCAATGCAGAACTACACACAAATATGCCCTGAACCTGTACCCCTGCATAACCTCCCTGTCTCACTGGAACGTACCAATGCAGAACTACACACAAATATGCCTTGAACCTATACCCCTCCATAACCTCCCTGTCTCACTGGAACGCACCAATGCCGAACTCCACTGAAATATGCCCTGAACCTGTACCCCTCCATAACCTCCCTGTCTCACTGGAACGCACCAATGCCGAACTGCACTCAAAAATGCCCGAAACCTGTACCCTGCATAACCTCCTTGTCTCACTGGAACGTACCATTGCAGAACACCACACAAATGTGCCCTGAACCTGTACCCCTCCATAACCACCCTGTCTCACTGGAACGTACCAATGCAGAACACCACACAAATATGCCCTGAAACTGTTCCCGTCCATAACCTCCCAGTCTCACTGGAACGTACCACTGCAGAACTCCACACAAATATGCCCTGAACCTGTACCATGCATAACCTCCCTGTCTCACTGGAACGTACCAATGCAGAACTACACACAAATATGCCCTGAACCTGTACCCCTCCATAACCTCCCTGTCTCACTGGAACGCACCAATGCCGAACTCCACTCAAATATGCCCTGAACCTGTACCCTGCATAACCTGCCTGTCTCACTGGAGCGTACCATTGCAGAACACCACAGAAATATGCCCTGAACCTGTACCCCTCCTTAACCACCCTGTCTAACTGGAATTCACCAATGCAGAACTCCACACAAATATGCCCTGAACCTGTACCCCTCCATAACCTCCCTGTCTCACTGGAATGTACCAATGCAGAACTCCACCCAAATATGCCCTGAACCTGTATCCCTGCATAACCTCCCTGTCTCACTGGAACGTACCCATGCAGAACTCCACACAAATATGCCCTGAACATGTACCCCTCCATAACCTCCCTGTCTCACTGGAACGCACCAATGCCGAACTCCACTGAAATATGCCCTGAACCTGTACCCTGCATAACCTCCCTGTCTCACTGGAAAGTACCAATGCAGAACTCCACACAAAAATGCCCTGAACCTGTACCCGTCCATAACCTCCCTGTCTCACTGGAAAGTCCCACTGCAGAACTCAACACAAATATGCCCTGAAGCTGTACCCTCCATAACCTCCCTGTCTCACTGGAATGTACCAATGCAGAACTACACACAAATATGACCTGAACCTGTACCCCTCCATAATCTCCCTGTCTCACTGGAAGATACCAATGCAGAACTCCACACAAATATGCCCTGAACCTGTACCCCTCCATAACCTCCCTCTCTCTCTGGATCGTACCAATGCAGAACTCCACACAAATATGCCCTGAACCTGTACCCCTCATTACCTCCCTGTCTCACTGGAACGTCCCAACGCAGAACTCCACACAAATATGCCCTGAACCTGTCCCCTCCATAACCTGCCTGTCTCACTGGAACGTACCATTGCAGAACTCCACACAAATATGCCCGGAAACCTGTACCCATCCATAACCTCCCTGTCTCACTGGAACGTCCCAATGCAGAACTCCACACAAATATGCCCTGAACCTGTACCACTCCATAACCTCCCAGTCTCACTGGAATGTACCAATGCAGAACTACACACAAATATGCCCTGAACCTGTACCCCACCACAACCTCCCTGTCTCACTAGAACGTACCAATGCAGAACTCCACACAAATATGCCCTGAACCTGTACCCCTCCATAACCTCCCTGTCTCTCTGGATCGTACCAATACAGAACTCCACACAAATATGCCCTGAACCTGTACCCCTCATTACCTCCCTGTCTCACTGGAACGTCCCAACGCAGAACTCCACACAAATATGCCCTGAACCTGTCCCCGCCATAACTGCCTGTCTCAATGGAACGTACCATTGCAGAACACCACACAAATATGCCCTGAACCTGTACCCCTCCATAACCTCCCTGTCTCACTGGAACGTACCAATGCAGAACTCCACACAAATATGCCCTGAACCTGTACCCCTCCATAACCTCCCTGTCTCACTGGAACGTACCAATGCAGAACTCCACACAAATATGCCCTGAACCTGTACTCCTCCATAACCTCCCTGTCTCACTGGAACGTCCCTACGCAGAACTCCACACAAATATGCCCTGAACCTGTACCACTCCATAACCTCCCAGTCTCACTGGAACGTACCAATGCAGAACTCCACACAAATATACCCTGAACCTGTACCCCTCCATAACCTCCCTGTCTCACTGGAACTTACCAATGCAGAACTCCACACAAATATGCCCTGAACCTGTACCCTCCATAACCTCATTGTCTCACTGGTACGTACCAATGCTGTACTCCACACAAATATGCCCTGAACCTGTACCCCTCCATAACCTGCCTGTCTCACTGGAACGTACCAATGCAGAACTCCACACAAATATGCTCGGAAACCTGTACCCCTCCATAACCTCCCTGTCTCACTGGAACGTACCAATGCAGAACTACACACAAATATGCCCTGAACCTGTACCCCTCCATAACCTCCCTGTCTCACTGGAACGCACCAATGCCGAACTCCACTCAAATATGCCCTGAACCTGTACCCTGCATAACCTGCCTGTCTCACTGGAGCGTACCATTGCAGAACACCACAGAAATATGCCCTGAACCTGTACCCCTCCATAACCACCATGTCTAACTGGAACGCACCAATGCAGAACTCCACACAAATATGCCCTGAACCTGTACCCCTCCATAACCTCCCTGTCTCACTGGAATGTACCAATGCAGAACTCCACCCAAATATGCCCTGAACCTGTATCCCTGCATAACCTCCCTGTCTCACTGGAACGTACCAATGCAGAACTACACAAAAATATGCCCTGAACCTGTACCCCTCCATAACCTCCCTGGCTCACTGGAACGCACCAATGCCGAACTCCACTCAAATATGCCCTGAACCTGTACCCTCCATAACCTCATTATCTCACTGGAACGTACCAATGCTGTACTCCACACAAATATGCCCTGAACCTGTACCCCTCCATAACCTCCCTGTCTCACTGGAACGTACCAATGCAGAACTCCACACAAACTTGCCCTGAACCTGTACCCTCCATATCCTCATTGTCTCACTGGAACGTACCAATGCTGTACTCCACACAAATATGCATTGAACCTGTACACTCCATAACCTCCCTGTCTCACTGGAACGTACCACTGCAGAACTCCACACAAATTTGCCATGAACCTGTACCCTCCATAACCTCCCTGTCTGACTGGAAAGTACCAATGCAGAACTCCACACAAATATGCCCTGAAACTGTAGTTGACCATAATCTCCCTGTCTCACAGGAACGTACCACTGCAGAACTCCACACAAATATGCCCTGAACCTGTACCCTGCATAACCTCCCTGTCTCACTGGAACGTACCAATGCAGAACTACACACAAATATGCCCTGAACCTGTACCCCTCCATAACCTCCCTGTCTCACTGGAACTTACCAATGCAGAACTCCACACAAATATGCCCTGAACCTGTACCCTCCATAACCTCATTGTCTCACTGGTACGTACCAATGCTGTACTCCACACAAATATGCCCTGAACCTGTACCCCTCCATAACCTCACTGTCTCACTGGAACGTACCAATGCAGAACTCCACACAAACATGCCCTGAACCTGTACCCTCCATATCCTCATTGTCTCACTGGAACGTACCAATGCTGTACTCCACACAAATATGCATTGAACCTGTACCCTCCATAACCTCCCTGTCTCACTGGAACGTACCACTGCAGAACTCCACACAAATTTGCCATGAACCTGTACCCTCCATAACCTCCCTGTCTGACTGGAAAGTACCAATGCAGAACTCCACACAAATATGCCCTGAAACTGTAGTTGACCATAATCTCCCTGTCTCACAGGAACGTACCACTGCAGAACTCCACAAAAATATGCCCTGAACCTGTACCCTGCATAACCTCCCTGTCTCACTGGAACGTACCAATGCAGAACTACACACAAATATACCCTGAACCTGTACCCCTCCATAACCTCCCTGTCTCACTGGAACTTACCAATGCAGAACTCCACACAAATATGCCCTGAACCTGTACCCTCCATAACCTCATTGTCTCACTGGTACGTACCAATGCTGTACTCCACACAAATATGCCCTGAACCTGTACCCCTCCATAACCTCACTGTCTCACTGGAACGTACCAATGCAGAACTCCACACAAACATGCCCTGAACCTGTACCCTCCATATCCTCATTGTCTCACTGGAACGTACCAATGCTGTACTCCACACAAATATGCCCTGAACATGTACCCGTCCATATTCTCCCAGTCTCACTGGAACGCACCAATGCCGAACTGCACTCAAAAATGCCCTGAACCTGTACCCTGCATAACCTCCTTGTCTCACTGGAACGTACCATTGCAGAACACCACACAAATGTGCCCTGAACCTGTACCCCTCCATAACCACCCTGTCTCACTGGAACGTACCAATGCAGAACACCACACAAATATGCCCTGAAACTGTTCCCGTACATAACCTCCCAGTCTCACTGGAACGTACCACTGCAGAACTCCACACAAATATGCCCTGAACCTGTACCATGCATAACCTCCCTGTCTCACTGGAACGTACCAATGCAGAACTACACACAAATATGCCCTGAACCTGTACCCCTCCATAACCTCCCTGTCTCACTGGAACGCACCAATGCCGAACTCCACTCAAATATGCCCTGAACCTGTACCCTGCATAACCTGCCTGTCTCACTGGAGCGTACCATTGCAGAACACCACAGAAATATGCCCTGAACCTGTACCCCTCCATAACCACCCTGTCTAACTGGAACGCACCAATGCAGAACTCCACACAAATATGCCCTGAACCTGTACCCCTCCATAACCTCCCTGTCTCACTGGAATGTACCAATGCAGAACTCCACCCAAATATGCCCTGAACCTGTATCCCTGCATAACCTCCCTGTCTCACTGGAACGTACCAATGCAGAACTACACAAAAATATGCCCTGAACCTGTACCCCTCCATAACCTCCCTGGCTCACTGGAACGCACCAAGGCCGAACTCCACTCAAATATGCCCTGAACCTGTACCCTCCATAACCTCATTGTCTCACTGGAACGTACCAATGCTGTACTCCACACAAATATGCCCTGAACCTGTACCCCTCCATAACCTCCCTGTCTCACTGGAACGTACCAATGCAGAACTCTACACAAACTTGCCCTGAACCTGTACCCTCCATATCCTCATTGTCTCACTGGAACGTACCAATGCTGCACTCCACACAAATATGCATTGAACCTGTACCCTCCATAACCTCCCTGTCTCACTGGAACGTACCACAGCAGAACTCCACACAAATTTGCCATGAACCTGTACCCTCCATAACCTCCCAGTCTGACTGGAAAGTACCAATGCAGAACTCCACACAAATATGCCCGGAAACTGTACCTGACCATAATCTCCCTGTCTCACTGGAACTTACCAATGCAGAACTCCACACAAATATGCCCTGAACCTGTACCCTCCATAACCTCATTGTCTCACTGGTACGTACCAATGCTGTACTCCACACAAATATGCCCTGAACCTGTACCCCTCCATAACCTGCCTGTCTCACTGGAACGTACCATTGCAGAACTCCACACAAATATGCTCGGAAACCTGTACCCCTCCATAACCTCCCTGTCTCACTGGAACGTACCAATGCAGAACTACACACAAATATGCCCTGAACCTGTACCCCTCCATAACCTCGCAGTCTCACTGGAACGCACCAATGCCGAACTCCACTCAAATATGCCCTGAACCTGTACCCTGCATAACCTGCCTGTCTCACTGGAGCGTACCATTGCAGAACACCACAGAAATATGCCCTGAACCTGTACCCCTCCATAACCACCCTGTCTAACTGGAACGCACCAATGCAGAACTCCACACAAATATGCCCTGAACCTGTACCCCTCCATAACCTCCCTGTCTCACTGGAATGTACCAATGCAGAACTCCACCCAAATATGCCCTGAACCTGTATCCCTGCATAACCTCCCTGTCTCACTGGAACGTACCAATGCAGAACTACACAAAAATATGCCCTGAACCTGTACCCCTCCATAACCTCCCTGGCTCACTGGAACGCACCAATGCCGAACTCCACTCAAATATGCCCTGCGCCTGTACCCTCCATAACCTCATTATCTCACTGGAACGTACCAATGCTGTACTCCACACAAATATGCCCTGAACCTGTACCCCTCCATAACCTCCCTGTCTCACTGGAACGTACCAATGCAGAACTCCACACAAACTTGCCCTGAACCTGTACCCTCCATATCCTCATTGTCTCACTGGAACGTACCAATGCTGTACTCCACACAAATATGCATTGAACCTGTACACTCCATAACCTCCCTGTCTCACTGGAACGTACCACTGCAGAACTCCACACAAATTTGCCATGAACCTGTACCCTCCATAACCTCCCTGTCTGACTGGAAAGTACCAATGCAGAACTCCACACAAATATGCCCTGAAACTGTAGTTGACCATAATCTCCCTGTCTCACAGGAACGTACCACTGCAGAACTCCACACAAATATGCCCTGAACCTGTACCCTGCATAACCTCCCTGTCTCACTGGAACGTACCAATGCAGAACTACACACAAATATGCCCTGAACCTGTACCCCTCCATAACCTCCCTGTCTCACTGGAACTTACCAATGCAGAACTCCACACAAATATGCACTGAACCTGTACCCTCCATAACCTCATTGTCTCACTGGTACGTACCAATGCTGTACTCCACACAAATATGCCCTGAACCTGTACCCCTCCATAACCTCACTGTCTCACTGGAACGTACCAATGCAGAACTCCACACAAACATGCCCTGAACCTGTACCCTCCATATCCTCATTGTCTCACTGGAACGTACCAATGCTGTACTCCACACAAATATGCATTGAACCTGTACCCTCCATAACCTCCCTGTCTCACTGGAACGTACCACTGCAGAACTCCACACAAATTTGCCATGAACCTGTACCCGACCATAATCTCCCTGTCTCACAGGAACGTACCACTGCAGAACTCCACACAAATATGCCCTGAACCTGTACCCTGCATAACCTCCCTGTCTCACTGGAACGTACCAATGCAGAACTACACACAAATATGCCCTGAACCTGTACCCCTCCATAACCTCCCTGTCTCACTGGAACGCACCAATGCCGAACTGCACTCAAAAATGCCCTGAACCTGTACCCTGCATAACCTCCTTGTCTCACTGGAACGTACCATTGCAGAACACCACACAAATGTGCCCTGAACCTGTACCCCTCCATAACCACCCTGTCTCACTGGAACGTACCAATGCAGAACACCACACAAATATGCCCTGAAACTGTTCCCGTCCATAACCTCCCAGTCTCACTGGAACGTACCACTGCAGAACTCCACACAAATATGCCCTGAACCTGTACCATGCATAACCTCCCTGTCTCACTGGAACGTACCAATGCAGAACTACACACAAATATGCTCTGAACCTGTACCCCTCCATAACCTCCCTGTCTCACTGGAACGCACCAATGCCGAACTCCACTCAAATATGCCCTGAACCTGTACCCTGCATAACCTGCCTGTCTCACTGGAGCGTACCATTGCAGAACACCACAGAAATATGCCCTGAACCTGTACCCCTCCATAACCACCCTGTCTAACTGGAACGCACCAATGCAGAACTCCACACAAATATGCCCTGAACCTGTACCCCTCCATAACCTCCCTGTCTCACTGGAATGTACCAATGCAGAACTCCACCCAAATATGCCCTGAACCTGTATCCCTGCATAACCTCCCTGTCTCACTGGAACGTACCAATGCAGAACTACACAAAAATATGCCCTGAACCTGTACCCCTCCATAACCTCCCTGGCTCACTGGAACGCACCAATGCCGAACTCCACTCAAATATGCCCTGAACCTGTACCCTCCATAACCTCATTGTCTCACTGGAACGTACCAATGCTGTACTCCACACAAATATGCCCTGAACCTGTACCCCTCCATAACCTCCCTGTCTCACTGGAACGTACCAATGCAGAACTCCACACAAACTTGCCCTGAACCTGTACCCTCCATATCCTCATTGTCTCACTGGAACGTACCAATGCTGTACTCCACACAAATATGCATTGAACCTGTACCCTCCATAACCTCCCTGTCTCACTGGAACGTACCACAGCAGAACTCCACACAAATTTGCCATGAACCTGTACCCTCCATAACCTCCCAGTCTGACTGGAAAGTACCAATGCAGAACTCCACACAAATATGCCCGGAAACTGTACCTGACCATAATCTCCCTGTCTCACAGGAACGTACCACTGCAGAACTCCACACAAATATGCCCTGAACCTGTACCCTGCATAACCTCCCTGTCTCACTGGAACGTACCAATGCAGAACTACACACAAATATGCCCTGAACCTGTACCCCTCCATAACCTCCCTGTCTCACTGGAACGCACCAATGCCGAACTCCACTGAAATATGCCCTGAACCTGTACCCTGCATAACCTCCCTGTCTCACTGGAAAGTACCAATGCAGAACTCCACACAAATATGCCCTGAACCTGTACCCGTCCATAACCACCCTGTCTCACTGGAACGTCCCACTGCAGAACTCAACACAAATATGCCCTGAAGCTGTACCCTCCATAACCTCCCTGTCTCACTGGAATGTACCAATGCAGAACTACACACAAATATGACATGAACCTGTACCCCTCCATTATCTCCCTGACTCACTGGAAGGTACCAATGCAGAACTCCACACAAATATGCCCTGAACCTGTACCCCTCCATAACCTCCCTGTCTCTCTGGATCGTACCAATGCAGAACTCCACACAAATATGCCCTGAACCTGTACCCCTCATTACCTCCCTGTCTCACTGGAACGTCCCAACGCAGAACTCCACACAAATATGCCCTGAAACTGTACCCGACCATAATCTCCCTGTCTCACAGGAACGTACCACTGCAGAACTCCACACAAATATGCCCTGAACCTGTACCCTGCATAACCTCCCTGTCTCACTGGAACGTACCAATGCAGAACTACACACAAATATGTCCTGAACCTGTACCCCTCCATAACCTCCCTGTCTCACTGGAACGCACCAATGCCGAACTGCACTCAAATATGTCCTGAACCTGTACCCTGCATAACCTCCTTGTCTCACTGGAACGTACCATTGCAGAACACCACACATATGTGCCCTGAACCTGTACCCCTCCATAACCTCCCAGTCTCACTGGAACGTACCACTGTAGAACTCCACACAAATATGCCCTGAACCTGTACCCTCCATAACCTCATTATCTCACTGGAACGTACCAATGCTGTACTCCACACAAATATGCCCTGAACCTGTACCCCTCCATAACCTCCCTGTCTCACTGGAACGTACCAATGCAGAACTCCACACAAACTTGCCCTGAACCTGTACCCTCCATATCCTCATTGTCTCACTGGAACGTACCAATGCTGTACTCCACACAAATATGCATTGAACCTGTACCCTCCATAACCTCCCTGTCTCACTGGAACGTACCACTGCAGAACTCCACACAAATGTGCCTTGAACCTGTACCCCTCCATAACCTCCCAGTCTCACTGGAAAGTACCAATGCAGAACTCCACACAAATATGCCCTGAAACTGTAGTTGACCATAATCTCCCTGTCTCACAGGAACGTACCACTGCAGAACTCCACACAAATATGCCCTGAACCTGTACCCTGCATAACCTCCCTGTCTCACTGGAACGTACCAATGCAGAACTACACACAAATATGCCCTGAACCTGTACCCCTGCATAACCTCCCTGTCTCACTGGAACGTACCAATGCAGAACTACACACAAATATGCCCTGAACCTGTACCCCTCCATAACCTCCCTGTCTCACTGGAACGCACCAATGCCGAACTCCACTGAAATATGCCCTGAACCTGTACCCCTCCATAACCTCCCTGTCTCACTGGAACGCACCAATGCCGAACTGCACTCAAAAATGCCCTGAACCTGTACCCTGCATAACCTCCTTGTCTCACTGGAACGTACCATTGCAGAACACCACACAAATGTGCCCTGAACCTGTACCCCTCCATAACCACCCTGTCTCACTGGAACGTACCAATGCAGAACACCACACAAATATGCCCTGAAACTGTTCCCGTCCATAACCTCCCAGTCTCACTGGAACGTACCACTGCAGAACTCCACACAAATATGACCTGAACCTGTACCATGCATAACCTCCCTGTCTCACTGGAACGTACCAATGCAGAACTACACACAAATATGCCCTGAACCTGTACCCCTCCATAACCTCCCTGTCTCACTGGAACGCACCAATGCCGAACTCCACTCAAATATGCCCTGAACCTGTACCCTGCATAACCTGCCTGTCTCACTGGAGCGTACCATTGCAGAACACCACAGAAATATGCCCTGAACCTGTACCCCTCCATAACCACCCTGTCTAACTGGAACGCACCAATGCAGAACTCCACACAAATATGCCCTGAACCTGTACCCCTCCATAACCTCCCTGTCTCACTGGAATGTACCAATGCAGAACTCCACCCAAATATGCCCTGAACCTGTATCCCTGCATAACCTCCCTGTCTCACTGGAACGTACCAATGCAGAACTACACAAAAATATGCCCTGAACCTGTACCCCTCCATAACCTCCCTGTCTCACTGGAATGTACCAATGCAGAACTACACACAAATATGACCTGAACCTGTACCCCTCCATAATCTCCCTGACTCACTGGAAGATACCAATGCAGAACTCCACACAAATATGCCCTGAACCTGTACCCCTCCATAACCTCCCTGTCTCTCTGGATCGTACCAATGCAGAACTCCACACAAATATGCCCTGAACCTGTACCCCTCATTACCTCCCTGTCTCACTGGAACGTCCCAACGCAGAACTCCACACAAATATGCCCTGAAACTGTACCCGACCATAATCTCCCTGTCTCACAGGAACGTACCACTGCAGAACTCCACACAAATATGCCCTGAACCTGTACCCTGCATAACCTCCCTGTCTCACTGGAACGTACCAATGCAGAACTACACACAAATATGTCCTGAACCTGTACCCCTCCATAACCTCCCTGTCTCACTGGAACGCACCAATGCCGAACTGCACTCAAATATGCCCTGAACCTGTACCCTGCATAACCTCCTTGTCTCACTGGAACGTACCATTGCAGAACACCACACAAATGTGCCTTGAACCTGTACCCCTCCATAACCTCCCAGTCTCACTGGAACGTACCACTGTAGAACTCCACACAGATATGCCCTGAACCTGTACCATGCATAACCTCCCTGTCTCACTGGAACGCACCAATGCCGAACTCCACTCAAATATGCCCTGAACCTGTACCCTGCATAACCTGCCTTTCTCACTGGAGCGTACCATTGCAGAACACCACAGAAATATGCCCTGAACCTGTACCCCTCCAGAACCACCCTGTCTAACTGGAACGCACCACTGCAGAACTCCAAACAAATATGCCCTGAACCTGTACCCCTCCATAACCTCCCTGTCTCACTGGAATGTACCAATGCAGATCTCCACCCAAATATGCCCTGAACCTGTATCCCTGCATAACCTCCCTGTCTCACTGGAACGTACCAATGCAGAACTACACAAAAATATGCCCTGAACCTGTACCCCTCCATAACCTCCCTGGCTTACTGGAACGCAACAATGCCGAACTCCACTCAAATATGCCCTGAACCTGTACCCTCCATAACCTCATTGTCTCACTGGAACGTACCAATGCTGTACTCCACACAAATATGCCCTGAACCTGTACCCCTCCATAACCTCCCTGTCTCTCTGGAACGTACCAATGCAGAACTCCACACAAACTTGCCCTGAACCTGTACCCTCCATTTCCTCATTGTCTCACTGGAACGTACCAATGCTGTACTCCACACAAATATGCATTGAACCTGTACCCTCCATAACCTCCCTGTCTCACTGGAACGTACCACTGCAGAACTCAACACAAATTTGCCATGAACCTGTACCCTCCATAACCTCCCTGTCTGACTGGAAAGTACCAATGCAGAACTCCACACAAATATGCCCGGAAACTGTACCTGACCATAATCTCCCTGTCTCACAGGAACGTACCACTGCAGAACTCCACACAAATATGCCCTGAACCTGTACCCCTCCATAACCTCCCTGTCTCACTGGAACGCACCAATGCCGAACTCCACTGAAATATGCCCTGAACCTGTACCCTGCATAACCTCCCTGTCTCACTGGAAAGTACCAATGCAGAACTCCACACAAATATGCCCTGAACCTGTAACCGTCCATAACCTCCCTGTCTCACTGGAACGTCCCACTGCAGAACTCAACACAAATATGCCCTGAAGCTGTACCCCTCCATAACCTCATTGTCTCACTGGAACGTACCAATGCTGTACTCCACACAAATATGCCCTGAACCTGTACCCCTCCATAACCTCCCTGTCTCACTGGAACGTACCAATGCAGAACTCCACACAAACTTGCCCTGAACCTGTACCCTCCATATCCTCATTGTCTCACTGGAACGTACCAATGCTGTACTCCACACAAATATGCATTGAACCTGTACCCTCCATAACCTCCCTGTCTCACTGGAACGTACCACTGCAGAACTCCACACAAATTTGCCATGAACCTGTACCCTCCATAACCTCCCTGTCTGACTGGAAAGTACCAATGCAGAACTCCACACAAATATGCCCGGAAACTGTACCTGACCATAATCTCCCTGTCTCACAGGAACGTACCACTGCAGAACTCCACACAAATATGCCCTGAACCTGTACCCTGCATAACCTCCCTGTCTCACTGGAACGTACCAATGCAGAACTACACACAAATATGCCCTGAACCTGTACCCCTCCATAACCTCCCTGTCTCACTGGAACGCACCAATGCCGAACTCCACTGAAATATGCCCTGAACCTGTACCCTGCATAACCTCCCTGTCTCACTGGAAAGTACCAATGCAGAACTCCACACAAATATGCCCTGAACCTGTAACCGTCCATAACCTCCTTGTCTCACTGGAACGTCCCACTGCAGAACTCAACACAAATATGCCCTGAAGCTGTACCCTCCATAACCTCCCTGTCTCACTGGAATGTACCAATGCAGAACTACACACAAATATGACCTGAACCTGTACCCCTCCATAATCTCCCTGACTCACTGGAAGTTACCAATGCAGAACTCCACACAAATATGCCCTGAACCTGTACCCCTCCATAACCTCCCTGTCTCTCTGGATCGTACCAATGCAGAACTCTACACAAATATGCCCTGAACCTGTACCCCTCATTACCTCCCGGTCTCACTGGAACGTCCCAACGCAGAACTCCACACAAATATGCCCTGAACCTGTCCCCTCCATAACCTACCTGTCTCACTGGAACGTACCATTGCAGAACTCCACACAAATATGCTCGGAAACCTGTACCCCTCCATAACCTCCCTGTCTCACTGGAACGTACCAATGCAGAACTACACACAAATATGCCCTGAACCTGTACCCCTCCATAACCTCCCTGTCTCACTGGAACGCACCAATGCCGAACTCCACTCAAATATGCCCTGAACCTGTACCCTGCATAACCTGCCTGTCTCACTGGAGCGTACCATTGCAGAACACCACAGAAATATGCCCTGAACCTGTACCCCTCCATAACCACCCTGTCTAACTGGAACGCACCAATGCAGAACTCCACACAAATATGCCCTGAACCTGTACCCCTCCATAACCTCCCTGTCTCACTGGAATGTACCAATGCAGAACTCCACCCAAATATGCCCTGAACCTGTATCCCTGCATAACCTCCCTGTCTCACTGGAACGTACCAATGCAGAACTACACAAAAATATGCCCTGAACCTGTACCCCTCCATAACCTCCCTGTCTCACTGGAATGTACCAATGCAGAACTACACACAAATATGACCTGAACCTGTACCCCTCCATAATCTCCCTGACTCACTGGAAGGTACCAATGCAGAACTCCACACAAATATGCCCTGAACCTGTACCCCTCCATAACCTCCCTGTCTCTCTGGATCGTACCAATGCAGAACTCCACACAAATATGCCCTGAACCTGTACCCCTCATTACCTCCCTGTCTCACGGGAACGTCCCAACGCAGAACTCCACACAAATATGCCCTGAAACTGTACCCGACCATAATCTCCCTGTCTCACAGGAACGTACCACTGCAGAACTCCACACAAATATGCCCTGAACCTGTACCCTGCATAACCTCCCTGTCTCACTGGAACGTACCAATGCAGAACTACACACAAATATGTCCTGAACCTGTACCCCTCCATAACCTCCCTGTCTCACTGGAACGCACCAATGCCGAACTGCACTCAAATATGCCCTGAACCTGTACCCTGCATAACCTCCTTGTCTCACTGGAACGTACCATTGCAGAACACCACACAAATGTGCCTTGAACCTGTACCCCTCCATAACCTCCCAGTCTCACTGGAACGTACCACTGTAGAACTCCACACAGATATGCCCTGAACCTGTACCATGCATAACCTCCCTGTCTCACTGGAACGCACCAATGCCGAACTCCACTCAAATATGCCCTGAACCTGTACCCTGCATAACCTGCCTTTCTCACTGGAGCGTACCATTGCAGAACACCACAGAAATATGCCCTGAACCTGTACCCCTCCAGAACCACCCTGTCTAACTGGAACGCACCACTGCAGAACTCCAAACAAATATGCCCTGAACCTGTACCCCTCCATAACCTCCCTGTCTCACTGGAATGTACCAATGCAGATCTCCACCCAAATATGCCCTGAACCTGTATCCCTGCATAACCTCCCTGTCTCACTGGAACGTACCAATGCAGAACTACACAAAAATATGCCCTGAACCTGTACCCCTCCATAACCTCCCTGGCTTACTGGAACGCAACAATGCCGAACTCCACTCAAATATGCCCTGAACCTGTACCCTCCATAACCTCATTGTCTCACTGGAACGTACCAATGCTGTACTCCACACAAATATGCCCTGAACCTGTACCCCTCCATAACCTCCCTGTCTCACTGGAACGTACCAATGCAGAACTCCACACAAACTTGCCCTGAACCTGTACCCTCCATTTCCTCATTGTCTCACTGGAACGTACCAATGCTGTACTCCACACAAATATGCATTGAACCTGTACCCTCCATAACCTCCCTGTCTCACTGGAACGTACCACTGCAGAACTCAACACAAATTTGCCATGAACCTGTACCCTCCATAACCTCCCTGTCTGACTGGAAAGTACCAATGCAGAACTCCACACAAATATGCCCGGAAACTGTACCTGACCATAATCTCCCTGTCTCACAGGAACGTACCACTGCAGAACTCCACACAAATATTTCCTGAACCTGTACCCCTCCATAACCTCCCTGTCTCACTGGAACGCACCAATGCCGAACTCCACTGAAATATGCCCTGAACCTGTACCCTGCATAACCTCCCTGTCTCACTGGAAAGTACCAATGCAGAACTCCACACAAATATGCCCTGAACCTGTAACCGTCCATAACCTCCCTGTCTCACTTGAACGTCCCACTGCAGAACTCAACACAAATATGCCCTGAAGCTGTACCCCTCCATAACCTCATTGTCTCACTGGAACGTACCAATGCTGTACTCCACACAAATATGCCCTGAACCTGTACCCCTCCATAACCTCCCTGTCTCACTGGAACGTACCAATGCAGAACTCCACACAAACTTGCCCTGAACCTGTACCCTCCATATCCTCATTGTCTCACTGGAACGTACCAATGCTGTACTCCACACAAATATGCATTGAACCTGTACCCTCCATAACCTCCCTGTCTCACTGGAACGTACCACTGCAGAACTCCACACAAATTTGCCATGAACCTGTACCCTCCATAACCTCCCTGTCTGACTGGAAAGTACCAATGCAGAACTCCACACAAATATGCCCGGAAACTGTACCTGACCATAATCTCCCTGTCTCACAGGAACGTACCACTGCAGAACTCCACACAAATATGCCCTGAACCTGTACCCTGCATAACCTCCCTGTCTCACTGGAACGTACCAATGCAGAACTACACACAAATATGCCCTGAACCTGTACCCCTCCATAACCTCCCTGTCTCACTGGAACGCACCAATGCCGAACTCCACTGAAATATGCCCTGAACCTGTACCCTGCATAACCTCCCTGTCTCACTGGAAAGTACCAATGCAGAACTCCACACAAATATGCCCTGAACCTGTAACCGTCCATAACCTCCTTGTCTCACTGGAACGTCCCACTGCAGAACTCAACACAAATATGCCCTGAAGCTGTACCCTCCATAACCTCCCTGTCTCACAGGAATGTACCAATGCAGAACTACACACAAATATGACCTGAACCTGTACCCCTCCATAATCTCCCTGACTCACTGGAAGTTACCAATGCAGAACTCCACACAAATATGCCCTGAACCTGTACCCCTCCATAACCTCCCTGTCTCTCTGGATCGTACCAATGCAGAACTCTACACAAATATGCCCTGAACCTGTACCCCTCATTACCTCCCGGTCTCACTGGAACGTCCCAACGCAGAACTCCACACAAATATGCCCTGAACCTGTCCCCTCCATAACCTGCCTGTCTCACTGGAACGTACCATTGCAGAACTCCACACAAATATGCTCGGAAACCTGTACCCCTCCATAACCTCCCTGTCTCACTGGAACGTACCAATGCAGAACTACACACAAATATGCCCTGAACCTGTACCCCTCCATAACCTCCCTGTCTCACTGGAACGCACCAATGCCGAACTCCACTCAAATATGCCCTGAACCTGTACCCTGCATAACCACCCTGTCTCACTGGAACGTACCAATGCAGAACACCACACAAATATGCCCTGAAACTGTTCCCGTCCATAACCTCCCAGTCTCACTGGAACGTACCACTGCAGAACTCCACACAAATATGCCCTGAACCTGTACCATGCATAACCTCCCTGTCTCACTGGAACGCACCAATGCCGAACTCCACTCAAATATGCCCTGAACCTGTACCCTGCATAACCTGCCTGTCTCACTGGAGCGTACCATTGCAGAACACCACAGAAATATGCCCTGAACCTGTACCCCTCCATAACCACCCTGTCTAACTGGAACGCACCAATGCAGAACTCCACACAAATATGCCCTGAACCTGTACCCCTCCATAACCTCCCTGTCTCACTGGAATGTACCAATGCAGAACTCCACCCAAATATGCCCTGAACCTGTATCCCTGCATAACCTCCCTGTCTCACTGGAACGTACCAATGCAGAACTACACAAAAATATGCCCTGAACCTGTACCCCTCCATAACCTCCCTGGCTCACTGGAACGCACCAATGCCGAACTCCACTCAAATATGCCCTGAACCTGTACCCTCCATAACCTCATTGTCTCACTGGAACGTACCAATGCTGTACTCCACACAAATATGCCCTGAACCTGTACCCCTCCATAACCTCCCTGTCTCACTGGAATGTACCAATGCAGAACTCCACACAAATATGCCCTGAACCTGTACCCCTCATTACCACCCTGTCTCACTGGAACGTCCCAACGCAGAACTCCACACAAATATGCCCTGAACCTGTCCCCTCCATAACCTGCCTGTCTCACTGGAACGTACCATTGCAGAACTCCACACAAATATGCCCGGAAACCTGTACCCCTCCATAACCTCCCTGTCTCACTGGAACGTCCCAATGCAGAACTCCACACAAATATGCCCTGAACCTGTACCACTCCATAACCTCCCAGTCTCACTGGAATGTACCAATGCAGAACTACACACAAATATGCCCTGAACCTGTACCCCACCACAACCTCCCTGTCTCACTAGAACGTACCAATGCAGAACTCCACACAAATATGCCCTGAACCTGTACCCCTCCATAACCTCCCTGTCTCTCTGGATCGTACCAATACAGAACTCCACACAAATATGCCCTGAACCTGTACCCCTCATTACCTCCCTGTCTCACTGGAACGTCCCAACGCAGAACTCCACACAAATATGCCCTGAACCTGTCCCCGCCATAACCTGCCTGTCTCAATGGAACGTACCATTGCAGAACACCACACAAATATGCCCTGAACCTGTACCCCTCCATAACCTCCCTGTCTCACTGGAACGTACCAATGCAGAA
Organism: Hemitrygon akajei; assembly: GCF_048418815.1. NCBI lineage: Eukaryota > Metazoa > Chordata > Chondrichthyes > Myliobatiformes > Dasyatidae > Hemitrygon > Hemitrygon akajei. Next base: position 972,644 of record NW_027331981.1, on the reverse strand, counting down.
CTCCACACAAATATGCCCTGAACCTGTCCCCTCCATAACCTGCCTGTCTCACTGGAACGTACCATTGCAGAACTCCACACAAATATGCTCGGAAACCTGTACCCCTCCATAACCTCCCTGTCTCACTGGAACGTACCAATGCAGAACTACACACAAATATGCCCTGAACCTGTACCCCTCCATAACCTCCCTGTCTCACTGGAACGCACCAATGCCGAACTCCACTCAAATATGCCCTGAACCTGTACCCTGCATAACCTGCCTGTCTCACTGGAGCGTACCATTGCAGAACACCACAGAAATATGCCCTGAACCTGTACCCCTCCATAACCACCCTGTCTAACTGGAACGCACCAATGCAGAACTCCACACAAATATGCCCTGAACCTGTACCCCTCCATAACCTCCCTGTCTCACTGGAATGTACCAATGCAGAACTCCACCCAAATATGCCCTGAACCTGTATCCCTGCATAACCTCCCTGTCTCACTGGAACGTACCAATGCAGAACTACACAAAAATATGCCCTGAACCTGTACCCCTCCATAACCTCCCTGGCTCACTGGAACGCACCAATGCCGAACTCCACTCAAATATGCCCTGAACCTGTACCCTCCATAACCTCATTGTCTCACTGGAACGTACCAATGCTGTACTCCACACAAATATGCCCTGAACCTGTACCCCTCCATAACCTCCCTGTCTCACTGGAATGTACCAATGCAGAACTCCACACAAATATGCCCTGAACCTGTACCCCTCATTACCTCCCTGTCTCACTGGAACGTCCCAACGCAGAACTCCACACAAATATGCCCTGAACCTGTCCCCTCCATAACCTGCCTGTCTCACTGGAACGTACCATTGCAGAACTCCACACAAATATGCCCGGAAACCTGTACCCCTCCATAACCTCCCTGTCTCACTGGAACGTCCCAATGCAGAACTCCACACAAATATGCCCTGAACCTGTACCACTCCATAACCTCCCAGTCTCACTGGAATGTACCAATGCAGAACTACACACAAATATGCCCTGAACCTGTACCCCACCACAACCTCCCTGTCTCACTAGAACGTACCAATGCAGAACTCCACACAAATATGCCCTGAACCTGTACCCCTCCATAACCTCCCTGTCTCTCTGGATCGTACCAATGCAGAACTCCACACAAATATGCCCTGAACCTGTACCCCTCATTACCTCCCTGTCTCACTGGAACGTCCCAACGCAGAACTCCACACAAATATGCCCTGAACCTGTCCCCGCCATAACCTGCCTGTCTCAATGGAACGTACCATTGCAGAACACCACACAAATATGCCCTGAACCTGTACCCCTCCATAACCTCCCTGTCTCACTGGAACGTACCAATGCAGAACTCCACACAAATATGCCCTGAACCTGTACCCCTCCATAACCTCCCTGTCTCACTGGAACGTACCAATGCAGAACTCCACACAAATATGCCCTGAACCTGTACCCCTCCATAACCTCCCTGTCTCACTGGAACGTCCCTACGCAGAACTCCACACAAATATGCCCTGAACCTGTACCACTCCATAACCTCCCAGTCTCACTGGAACGTACCAATGCAGAACTCCACACAAATATACCCTGAACCTGTACCCCTCCATAACCTCCCTGTCTCACTGGAACTTACCAATGCAGAACTCCACACAAATATGCCCTGAACCTGTACCCTCCATAACCTCATTGTCTCACTGGTACGTACCAATGCTGTACTCCACACAAATATGCCCTGAACCTGTACCCCTCCATAACCTGCCTGTCTCACTGGAACGTACCATTGCAGAACTCCACACAAATATGCTCGGAAACCTGTACCCCTCCATAACCTCCCTGTCTCACTGGAACGTACCAATGCAGAACTACACACAAATATGCCCTGAACCTGTACCCCTCCATAACCTCCCTGTCTCACTGGAACGCACCAATGCCGAACTCCACTCAAATATGCCCTGAACCTGTACCCTGCATAACCTGCCTGTCTCACTGGAGCGTACCATTGCAGAACACCACAGAAATATGCCCTGAACCTGTACCCCTCCATAACCTCCCTGGCTCACTGGAACGCACCAATGCCGAACTCCACTCAAATATGCCCTGAACCTGTACCCTCCATAACCTCATTATCTCACTGGAACGTACCAATGCTGTACTCCACACAAATATGCCCTGAACCTGTACCCCTCCATAACCTCCCTGTCTCACTGGAACGTACCAATGCAGAACTCCACACAAACTTGCCCTGAACCTGTACCCTCCATATCCTCATTGTCTCACTGGAACGTACCAATGCTGTACTCCACACAAATATGCATTGAACCTGTACACTCCATAACCTCCCTGTCTCACTGGAACGTACCACTGCAGAACTCCACACAAATTTGCCATGAACCTGTACCCTCCATAACCTCCCTGTCTGACTGGAAAGTACCAATGCAGAACTCCACACAAATATGCCCTGAAACTGTAGTTGACCATAATCTCCCTGTCTCACAGGAACGTACCACTGCAGAACTCCACACAAATATGCCCTGAACCTGTACCCTGCATAACCTCCCTGTCTCACTGGAACGTACCAATGCAGAACTACACACAAATATGCCCTGAACCTGTACCCCTCCATAACCTCCCTGTCTCACTGGAACTTACCAATGCAGAACTCCACACAAATATGCCCTGAACCTGTACCCTCCATAACCTCATTGTCTCACTGGTACGTACCAATGCTGTACTCCACACAAATATGCCCTGAACCTGTACCCCTCCATAACCTCACTGTCTCACTGGAACGTACCAATGCAGAACTCCACACAAACATGCCCTGAACCTGTACCCTCCATATCCTCATTGTCTCACTGGAACGTACCAATGCTGTACTCCACACAAATATGCATTGAACCTGTACCCTCCATAACCTCCCTGTCTCACTGGAACGTACCACTGCAGAACTCCACACAAATTTGCCATGAACATGTACCCTCCATAACCTCCCTGTCTGACTGGAAAGTACCAATGCAGAACTCCACACAAATATGCCCTGAAACTGTAGTTGACCATAATCTCCCTGTCTCACAGGAACGTACCACTGCAGAACTCCACAAAAATATGCCCTGAACCTGTACCCTGCATAACCTCCCTGTCTCACTGGAACGTACCAATGCAGAACTACACACAAATATACCCTGAACCTGTACCCCTCCATAACCTCCCTGTCTCACTGGAACTTACCAATGCAGAACTCCACGCAAATATGCCCTGAACCTGTACCCTCCATAACCTCATTGTCTCACTGGTACGTACCAATGCTGTACTCCACACAAATATGCCCTGAACCTGTACCCCTCCATAACCTCACTGTCTCACTGGAACGTACCAATGCAGAACTCCACACAAACATGCCCTGAACCTGTACCCTCCATATCCTCATTGTCTCACTGGAACGTACCAATGCTGTACTCCACACAAATATGCCCTGAACATGTACCCGTCCATATTCTCCCTGTCTCAGTGGAACGTCCCACTGCAGAACTCCACAAAAATTTGCCATGAACCTGTACCCTCCATAACCTCCCTGTCTCACTGGAACGTACCAATGCAGAACTACACACAAATATGCCCTGAACCTGTACCCCTCCATAACCTCCCTGTCTCACTGGAACGCACCAATGCCGAACTGCACACAAAAATGCCCTGAACCTGTACCCTGCATAACCTCCTTGTCTCACTGGAACGTACCATTGCAGAACACCACACAAATGTGCCCTGAACCTGTACCCCTCCATAACCACCCTGTCTCACTGGAACGTACCAATGCAGAACACCACACAAATATGCCCTGAAACTGTTCCCGTCCATAACCTCCCAGTCTCACTGGAACGTACCACTGCAGAACTCCACACAAATATGCCCTGAACCTGTACCATGCATAACCTCCCTGTCTCACTGGAACGCACCAATGCCGAACTCCACTCAAATATGCCCTGAACCTGTACCCTGCATAACCTGCCTGTCTCACTGGAGCGTACCATTGCAGAACACCACAGAAATATGCCCTGAACCTGTACCCCTCCATAACCACCCTGTCTAACTGGAACGCACCAATGCAGAACTCCACACAAATATGCCCTGAACCTGTACCCCTCCATAACCTCCCTGTCTCACTGGAATGTACCAATGCAGAACTCCACCCAAATATGCCCTGAACCTGTATCCCTGCATAACCTCCCTGTCTCACTGGAACGTACCAATGCAGAACTACACAAAAATATGCCCTGAACCTGTACCCCTCCATAACCTCCCTGGCTCACTGGAACGCACCAATGCCGAACTCCACTCAAATATGCCCTGAACCTGTACCCTCCATAACCTCATTGTCTCACTGGAACGTACCAATGCTGTACTCCACACAAATATGCCCTGAACCTGTACCCCTCCATAACCTCCCTGTCTCACTGGAACGTACCAATGCAGAACTCCACACAAACTTGCCCTGAACCTGTACCCTCCATATCCTCATTGTCTCACTGGAACGTACCAATGCTGTACTCCACACAAATATGCATTGAACCTGTACCCTCCATAACCTCCCTGTCTCACTGGAACGTACCACAGCAGAACTCCACACAAATTTGCCATGAACCTGTACCCTCCATAACCTCCTAGTCTGACTGGAAAGTACCAATGCAGAACTCCACACAAATATGCCCGGAAACTGTACCTGACCATAATCTCCCTGTCTCACAGGAACGTACCACTGCAGAACTCCACACAAATATGCCCTGAACCTGTACCCTGCATAACCTCCCTGTCTCACTGGAACGTACCAATGCAGAACTACACACAAATATGCCCTGAACCTGTACCCCTCCATAACCTCCCTGTCTCACTGGAACGCACCAATGCCGAACTCCACTGAAATATGCCCTGAACCTGTACCCTGCATAACCTCCCTGTCTCACTGGAAAGTACCAATGCAGAACTCCACACAAATATGCCCTGAACCTGTACCCGTCCATAACCACCCTGTCTCACTGGAACGTCCCACTGCAGAACTCAACACAAATATGCCCTGAAGCTGTACCCTCCATAACCTCCCTGTCTCACTGGAATGTACCAATGCAGAACTACACACAAATATGACCTGAACCTGTACCCCTCCATTATCTCCCTGACTCACTGGAAGGTACCAATGCAGAACTCCACACAAATATGCCCTGAACCTGTACCCCTCCATAACCTCCCTGTCTCTCTGGATCGTACCAATGCAGAACTCCACACAAATATGCCCTGAACCTGTACCCCTCATTACCTCCCTGTCTCACTGGAACGTCCCAACGCAGAACTCCAGACAAATATGCCCAGAAACTGTACCCGACCATAATCTCCCTGTCTCACAGGAACGTACCACTGCAGAACTCCACACAAATATGCCCTGAACCTGTACCCTGCATAACCTCCCTGTCTCACTGGAACGTACCAATGCAGAACTACACACAAATATGTCCTGAACCTGTACCCCTCCATAACCTCCCTGTCTCACTGGAACGCACCAATGCCGAACTGCACTCAAATATGTCCTGAACCTGTACCCTGCATAACCTCCTTGTCTCACTGGAACGTACCATTGCAGAACACCACACAAATGTGCCCTGAACCTGTACCCCTCCATAACCTCCCAGTCTCACTGGAACGTACCACTGTAGAACTCCACACAAATATGCCCTGAACCTGTACCCTCCATAACCTCATTATCTCACTGGAACGTACCAATGCTGTACTCCACACAAATATGCCCTGAACCTGTACCCCTCCATAACCTCCCTGTCTCACTGGAACGTACCAATGCAGAACTCCACACAAACTTGCCCTGAACCTGTACCCTCCATATCCTCATTGTCTCACTGGAACGTACCAATGCTGTACTCCACACAAATATGCATTGAACCTGTACCCTCCATAACCTCCCTGTCTCACTGGAACGTACCACTGCAGAACTCCACACAAATGTGCCTTGAACCTGTACCCCTCCATAACCTCCCAGTCTCACTGGAAAGTACCAATGCAGAACTCCACACAAATATGCCCTGAAACTGTAGTTGACCATAATCTCCCTGTCTCACAGGAACGTACCACTGCAGAACTACACACAAATATGCCCTGAACCTGTACCCCTGCATAACCTCCCTGTCTCACTGGAACGTACCAATGCAGAACTACACACAAATATGCCCTGAACCTGTACCCCTGCATAACCTCCCTGTCTCACTGGAACGTACCAATGCAGAACTACACACAAATATGCCCTGAACCTGTACCCCTCCATAACCTCCCTGTCTCACTGGAACGCACCAATGCCGAACTCCACTGAAATATGCCCTGAACCTGTACCCCTCCATAACCTCCCTGTCTCACTGGAACGCACCAATGCCGAACTGCACTCAAAAATGCCCTGAACCTGTACCCTGCATAACCTCCTTGTCTCACTGGAACGTACCATTGCAGAACACCACACAAATGTGCCCTGAACCTGTACCCCTCCATAACCACCCTGTCTCACTGGAACGTACCAATGCAGAACACCACACAAATATGCCCTGAAACTGTTCCCGTCCATAACCTCCCAGTCTCACTGGAACGTACCACTGCAGAACTCCACACAAATATGCCCTGAACCTGTACCATGCATAACCTCCCTGTCTCACTGGAACGTACCAATGCAGAACTACACACAAATATGCCCTGAACCTGTACCCCTCCATAACCTCCCTGTCTCACTGGAACGCACCAATGCCGAACTCCACTCAAATATGCCCTGAACCTGTACCCTGCATAACCTGCCTGTCTCACTGGAGCGTACCATTGCAGAACACCACAGAAATATGCCCTGAACCTGTACCCCTCCATAACCACCCTGTCTAACTGGAACGCACCAATGCAGAACTCCACACAAATATGCCCTGAACCTGTACCCCTCCATAACCTCCCTGTCTCACTGGAATGTACCAATGCAGAACTCCACCCAAATATGCCCTGAACCTGTATCCCTGCATAACCTCCCTGTCTCACTGGAACGTACCAATGCAGAACTACACAAAAATATGCCCTGAAACTGTACCCCTCCATAACCTCCCTGTCTCACTGGAATGTACCAATGCAGAACTACACACAAATATGACCTGAACCTGTACCCCTCCATAATCTCCCTGACTCACTGGAAGGTACCAATGCAGAACTCCACACAAATATGCCCTGAACCTGTACCCCTCCATAACCTCCCTGTCTCTCTGGATCGTACCAATGCAGAACTCCACACAAATATGCCCTGAACCTGTACCCCTCATTACCTCCCTGTCTCACTGGAACGTCCCAACGCAGAACTCCACACAAATATGCCCTGAAACTGTACCCGACCATAATCTCCCTGTCTCACAGGAACGTACCACTGCAGAACTCCACACAAATATGCCCTGAACCTTTACCCTGCATAACCTCCCTGTCTCACTGGAACGTACCAATGCAGAACTACACACAAATATGTCCTGAACCTGTACCCCTCCATAACCTCCCTGTCTCACTGGAACGCACCAATGCCGAACTGCACTCAAATATGCCCTGAACCTGTACCCTGCATAACCTCCTTGTCTCACTGGAACGTACCATTGCAGAACACCACACAAATGTGCCTTGAACCAGTACCCCTCCATAACCTCCCAGTCTCACTGGAACGTACCACTGTAGAACTCCACACAGATATGCCCTGAACCTGTACCATGCATAACCTCCCTGTCTCACTGGAACGCACCAATGCCGAACTCCACTCAAATATGCCCTGAACCTGTACCCTGCATAACCTGCCTTTCTCACTGGAGCGTACCATTGCAGAACACCACAGAAATATGCCCTGAACCTGTACCCCTCCAGAACCACCCTGTCTAACTGGAACGCACCACTGCAGAACTCCAAACAAATATGCCCTGAACCTGTACCCCTCCATAACCTCCCTGTCTCACTGGAATGTACCAATGCAGATCTCCACCCAAATATGCCATGAACCTGTATCCCTGCATAACCTCCCTGTCTCACTGGAACGTACCAATGCAGAACTACACAAAAATATGCCCTGAACCTGTACCCCTCCATAACCTCCCTGGCTTACTGGAACGCAACAATGCCGAACTCCACTCAAATATGCCCTGAACCTGTACCCTCCATAACCTCATTGTCTCACTGGAACGTACCAATGCTGTACTCCACACAAATATGCCCTGAACCTGTACCCCTCCATAACCTCCCTGTCTCACTGGAACGTACCAATGCAGAACTCCACACAAACTTGCCCTGAACCTGTACCCTCCATATCCTCATTGTCTCACTGGAACGTACCAATGCTGTACTCCACACAAATATGCATTGAACCTGTACCCTCCATAACCTCCCTGTCTCACTGGAACGTACCACTGCAGAACTCCACACAAATTTGCCATGAACCTGTACCCTCCATAACCTCCCTGTCTGACTGGAAAGTACCAATGCAGAACTCCACACAAATATGCCCGGAAACTGTACCTGACCATAATCTCCCTGTCTCACAGGAACGTACCACTGCAGAACTCCACACAAATATGCCCTGAACCTGTACCCCTCCATAACCTCCCTGTCTCACTGGAACGCACCAATGCCGAACTCCACTGAAATATGCCCTGAACCTGTACCCTGCATAACCTCCCTGTCTCACTGGAAAGTACCAATGCAGAACTCCACACAAATATGCCCTGAACCTGTAACCGTCCATAACCTCCCTGTCTCACTGGAACGTACCAATGCAGAACTCCACACAAATATGCCCTGAACCTGTACCCCTCCATAACCTCCCTGTCTCAGTAGAACGTACCACTGCAGAACTCCACACAAATTTGCCATGAACCTGTACCCTCCATAACCTCCCTGTCTCACTGAAACGTACCACTGCAGAACTCCACACAAATTTGCCATGAACATGTACCCTCCATAACCTCCCTGTCTGACTGGAAAGTACCAATGCAGAACTCCACACAAATATGCCCTGAAACTGTACCTGACCATAATCTCCCTGTCTCACAGGAACGTACCACTGCAGAACTCCACACAAATATGCCCTGAACCTGTACCCTGCATAACCTGCCTGTCTCACTGGAACGTACCAATGCAGAACACCACAGAAATATGCCCTGAACCTGTATCCCTCCATAACCTCCCTGTCTGACTGGAAAGTACCAATGCAGAACTCCACACAAATATGCCCTGAAACTGTACCCGACCATTATCTCCCTGTCTCACAGGAACGTACCACTGCAGAACTCCACACAAATATGCCCTGAACCTGTACCCTGCATAACCTCCCTGTCTCACTGGAACGTACCAATGCAGAACTACACACAAATATGCCCTGAACCTGTACCCCTCTATAACCTCCCTGTCTCACTGGAAAGCACCAATGCAGAACTCCACACAAATATGCCCTGAACCTGTACCCCTCCATAACCTCCCTGTCTCACTGGAACGTACCAATGCAGAACTCCACACAAATATGCCCTGAACCTGTACCCCTCCATAACCTCCCTGTCTCAGTAGAACGTACCACTGCAGAACTCCACACAAATTTGCCATGAACCTGTACCCTCCATAACCTCCCTGTCTCACTGAAACGTACCACTGCAGAACTCCACACAAATTTGCCATGAACATGTACCCTCCATAACCTCCCTGTCTGACTGGAAAGTACCAATGCAGAACTCCACACAAATATGCCCTGAAACTGTACCTGACCATAATCTCCCTGTCTCACAGGAACGTACCACTGCAGAACTCCACACAAATATGCCCTGAACCTGTACCCTGCATAACCTGCCTGTCTCACTGGAACGTACCAATGCAGAACACCACAGAAATATGCCCTGAACCTGTATCCCTCCATAACCACCTTGTCTAACTGGAACGCACCAATGCAGAACTCGACACAAATATGCCCTGAACCTGTACCCCTCCATAACCTCACTGTGTCACTGGAACTTACCAATGCAGAACTCCACACAAACATGCACTGAACCTGTACCCTCCATATCCTCATTGTCTCACTGGAACGTACCAATGCTGTACTCCACACAAATATGCCCTGAACATGTACCCGTCCATATTCTCCCTGTCTCAGGGGAACGTCCCACTGCAGAACTCCACACAAATATGCATTGATCCTGTACCCTCCATAACCTCCCTGTCTCACTGGAACGTACCACTGCAGAACTCCACACAAATTTGCCATGAACCTGTACCCTCCATAACCTCCCTGTCTGACTGGAAAGTACCAATGCAGAACTCCACACAAATATGCCCTGAAACTGTACCCGACCATTATCTCCCTGTCTCACAGGAACGTACCACTGCAGAACTCCACACAAATATGCCCTGAATCTGTACCCTGCATAACCTCCCTGTCTCACTGGAACGTACCAATGCAGAACTACACACAAATATGCCCTGAACCTGTACCCCTCTATAACCTCCCTGTCTCACTGGAAAGCACCAATGCAGAACTCCACACAAATATGCCCTGAACCTGTACCCCTCCATAACCTCCCTGTCTCACTGGAACGTACCAATGCAGAACTCCACACAAATATGCCCTGAACCTGTACCCCTCCATAACCTCCCTGTCTCACTGGAACGTCCCAACGCAGAACTCCACACAAATATGCCCTGAACCTGTACCACTCCATAACCTCCCAGTCTCACTGGAACGTACCAATGCAGAACTCCACACAAATATACCCTGAACCTGTACCTCTCCATAACCTCCCTGTCTCACTGGAACTTACCAATGCAGAACTCCACACAAATATGCCCTGAACCTGTACCCTCCATAACCTCATTGTCTCACTGGTACGTACCAATGCTGTACTCCACACAAATATGCCCTGAACCTGTACCCCTCCATAACCTCACTGTCTCACTGGAACGTACCAATGCAGAACTCCACACAAACATGCCCTGAACCTGTACCCTCCATATCCTCATTGTCTCACTAGAACGTACCAATGCTGTACTCCACACAAATATGCCCTGAACATGTACCCGTCCATATTCTCCCTGTCTCAGTGGAACGTCCCACTGCAGAACTCCACACAAATATGCATTGAACCTGTACCCTCCATAACCTCCCTGTCTCTGTAGAACGTACCACTGCAGAACTCCACACAAATTTGCCATGAACCTGTACCCTCCATATCCTCCCTGTCTCACTGGAACGTACCACTGCAGAACTCCACACAAATTTGCCATGAACCTGTACCCTCCATAACCTCCCTGTCTGACTGGAAAGTACCAATGCAGAACTCCACACAAATATGCCCTGAAACTGTACCTGACCATAATCTCCCTGTCTCACAGGAACGTACCACTGCAAAACTCCACACAAATATGCCCTGAACCTGTACCCTGCATAACCTGCCTGTCTCACTGGAACGTACCAATGCAGAACACCGCAGAAATATGCCCTGAACCTGTACCCCTCCATAACCACCTTGTCTAACTGGAACGCACCAATGCAGAACTCCACACAAATATGCCCTGAACCTGTACCCCTCCATAGCCTCCCTGTCTCACTGGAATGTACCAATGCAGAACTACAGAAAAATATGCCCTGAACCTGTACCCCTCCATAATCTCCCTGGCTCACTGGAACGCACCAATGCCGAACTCCACTCAAATATGCCCTGAACCTGTACCCTCCATAACCTCATTGTCTCACTGGAACGTACTAAAGCTGTACTCCACACAAATATGCCCTGAACCTGTACCCCTCCATAACCTCCCTGTCTCACTGGAACGTACCAATGCAGAACACCACACAAATATGCCCTGAAACTGTTCCCGTCCATAACCTCCCAGTCTCACTGGAACGTACCACTGCAGAACTCCACACAAATATGCCCTGAACCTGTACCATGCATAACCTCCCTGTCTCACTGGAACGTACCAATGCAGAACTACACACAAATATACCCTGAACCTGTACCCCTCCATAACCTCCCAGTCTCACTGGAACGCACCAATGCCGAACTCCACTCAAATATGCCCTGAACCTGTACCCTGCATAACCTGCCTGTCTCACTGGAGCGTACCATTGCAGAACACCACAGAAATATGCCCTGAACCTGTACCCCTCCATAACCACCTTGTCTAACTGGAACGCACCAATGCAGAACTCCACACAAATATGCCCTGAACCTGTACCCCTCCATAACCTCCCTGTCTCACTGGAATGCACCAATGCAGAACTCCCCCCAAATATGCCCTGAACCTGTATCCCTGCATAACCTCCCTGTCTCACTGGAACGTACCAATGCAGAACTACACAAAAATATGCCCTGAACCTGTACCCCTCCATAATCTCCCTGGCTCACTGGAACGCACCAATGCCGAACTCCACTCAAATATGCCCTGAACCTGTACCCTCCATAACCTCATTGTCTCACTGGAACGTACTAATGCTGTACTCCACACAAATATGCCCTGAACCTGTACCCCTCCATAACCTCCCTGTCTCACTGGAACGTACCAATGCAGAACTCCACACAAACTTGCCCTGAACCTGTACCCTCCATATCCTCATTGTCTCACTGGAACGTACCAATGCTGTACTCCACACAAATATGCATTGAACCTGTACCCTCCATAACCTCCCTGTCTCACTGGAACGTACCACTGCAGAACTCCACACAAATTTGCCATGAACCTGTACCCTCCATAAACTCCCTGTCTGACTGGAAAGTACCAATGCAGAACTCCACACAAATATACCCTGAAACTGTACCTGACCATAATCTCCCTGTCTCACAGGAACGTACCACTGCAGAACTCCACACAAATATGCCCTGAACCTGTACCCTGCATAACCTCCCTGTCTCACTGGAACGTACCAATGCAGAACTACACACAAATATGCCCTGAACCTGTACCCCTGCATAACCACCCTGTCTCACTGGAACGCACCAATGCCGAACTCCACTGAAATATGCCCTGAACCAGTACCCTGCATAACCTCCCTGTCTCACTGGAAAGTACCAATGCAGGACTCCACACAAATATGCCATGAACCTGTACCCGTCCATAACCTCCCTGTCTCACTGGAACGTCCCACTGCAGAACTCAACACAAATATGCCCTGAAGCTGTACCCTCCATAACCTCCCTGTCTCACTGGAATGTACCAATGCAGAACTACACACAAATATGCCCTGAACCTGTACCGCTCCATAATCTCCCTGTCTCACTGGAAGGTACCAATGCAGAACTCCACACAAATATGCCCTGAACCTGTACCCCTCCATAACCTCCCTGTCTCTCTGGATCGTACCAATGCAGAACTCCACACAAATATGCCCTGAACCTGTACCCCTCCATAACCTCCCTGTCTCACTGGAACGCACCAATGCCGAAATCCACTGAAATATGCCCTGAATCTGTCCCCTCCATAACCTGCCTGTCTCACTGGAACGTACCGTTGCAGAACTCCACACAAATATGCCCGGAAACCTGTACCCCTCCATAACCTCCCTGTCTCACTGGAACGTCCCAATGCAGAACTCCACACAAATATGCCCTGAACCTGTACCACTCCATAACCTCCCAGTCTCACTGGAATGTACAAATGCAGAACTACACACAAATATGCCCTGAACCTGTACCCCACCACAACCTCCCTGTCTCACTAGAACGTACCAATGCAGAACTCCACACAAATATGCCCTGAACCTGTACCCCTCCATATCCTCCCTGTCTCTCTGGATCGTACCAATGCAGAACTCCACACAAATATGCCCTGAACCTGTACCCCTCCATAACCTCCCTGTCTCACTGGAACGCACCAATGCCGAACTCCACTGAAATATGCCCTGAATCTGTCCCCTCCATAACCTGCCTGTCTCACTGGAACGTACCGTTGCAGAACTCCACACAAATATGCCCGGAAACCTGTACCCCTCCATAACCTCCCTGTCTCACTGGAACGTCCCAATGCAGAACTCCACACAAATATGCCCTGAACCTGTACCACTCCATAACCTCCCAGTCTCACTGGAATGTACAAATGCAGAACTACACACAAATATGCCCTGAACCTGTACCCCACCACAACCTCCCTGTCTCACTAGAACGTACCAATGCAGAACTCCACACAAATATGCCCTGAACCTGTACCCCTCCATAACCTCTCTGTCTCTCTGGATCGTACCAATGCAGAACTCCACACAAATATGCCCTGAACCTGTACCCCTCATTACCTCCCTGTCTCACTGGAACGTCCCAACGCAGAACTCCACACAAATATGCCCTGAACCTGTCCCCTCCATAACCTGCCTGTCTCAATGGAACGTACCATTGCAGAACACCACACAAATATGCCCTGAACCTGTACCCCTCCATAACCTCCCTGTCTCACTGGAACGTACCAATGCAGAACTCCACACAAATATGCCCTGAACCTGTACCCCTCCATAACCTCCCTGTCTCACTGGAACGTACCAACGCAGAACTCCACACAAATATGCCCTGAACCTGTACCATGCATAACCTCCCTGTCTCACTGGAACGTACCAATGCAGAACTACACAAAAATATGCCCTGAACCTGTACCCCTCCATAACCTCCCTGGCTTACTGGAACGCAACAATGCCGATCTCCACTCAAATATGCCCTGAACCTGTACCCTCCATAACCTCATTGTCTCACTGGAACGTACCAATGCTGTACTCCACACAAATATGCCCTGAACCTGTACCCCTCCATAACCTCCCTGTCTCACTGGAACGTACCAATGCAGAACTCCACACAAACTTGCCCTGAACCTGTACCCTCCATATCCTCATTGTCTCACTGGAACGTACCAATGCTGTACTCCACACAAATATGCATTGAACCTGTACCCTCCATAACCTCCCTGTCTCACTGGAACGTACCACTGCAGAACTCCACACAAATTTGCCATGAACCTGTACCCTCCATAACCTCCCTGTCTGACTGGAAAGTACCAATGCAGAACTCCACACAAATATGCCCGGAAACTGTACCTGACCATAATCTCCCTGTCTCACAGGAACGTACCACTGCAGAACTCCACACAAATATGCCCTGAACCTGTACCCCTCCATAACCTCCCTGTCTCACTGGAACGCACCAATGCCGAACTCCACTGAAATATGCCCTGAACCTGTACCCTGCATAACCTCCCTGTCTCACTGGAAAGTACCAATGCAGAACTCCACACAAATATGCCCTGAACCTGTAACCGTCCATAACCTCCCTGTCTCACTGGAACGTACCAATGCAGAACTCCACACAAATATGCCCTGAACCTGTACCCCTCCATAACCTCCCTGTCTCAGTAGAACGTACCACTGCAGAACTCCACACAAATTTGCCATGAACCTGTACCCTCCATAACCTCCCTGTCTCACTGAAACGTACCACTGCAGAACTCCACACAAATTTGCCATGAACATGTACCCTCCATAACCTCCCTGTCTGACTGGAAAGTACCAATGCAGAACTCCACACAAATATGCCCTGAAACTGTACCTGACCATAATCTCCCTGTCTCACAGGAACGTACCACTGCAGAACTCCACACAAATATGCCCTGAACCTGTACCCTGCATAACCTGCCTGTCTCACTGGAACGTACCAATGCAGAACACCACAGAAATATGCCCTGAACCTGTATCCCTCCATAACCTCCCTGTCTGACTGGAAAGTACCAATGCAGAACTCCACACAAATATGCCCTGAAACTGTACCCGACCATTATCTCCCTGTCTCACAGGAACGTACCACTGCAGAACTCCACACAAATATGCCCTGAACCTGTACCCTGCATAACCTCCCTGTCTCACTGGAACGTACCAATGCAGAACTACACACAAATATGCCCTGAACCTGTACCCCTCTATAACCTCCCTGTCTCACTGGAAAGCACCAATGCAGAACTCCACACAAATATGCCCTGAACCTGTACCCCTCCATAACCTCCCTGTCTCACTGGAACGTACCAATGCAGAACTCCACACAAATATGCCCTGAACCTGTACCCCTCCATAACCTCCCTGTCTCAGTAGAACGTACCACTGCAGAACTCCACACAAATTTGCCATGAACCTGTACCCTCCATAACCTCCCTGTCTCACTGAAACGTACCACTGCAGAACTCCACACAAATTTGCCATGAACATGTACCCTCCATAACCTCCCTGTCTGACTGGAAAGTACCAATGCAGAACTCCACACAAATATGCCCTGAAACTGTACCTGACCATAATCTCCCTGTCTCACAGGAACGTACCACTGCAGAACTCCACACAAATATGCCCTGAACCTGTACCCTGCATAACCTGCCTGTCTCACTGGAACGTACCAATGCAGAACACCACAGAAATATGCCCTGAACCTGTATCCCTCCATAACCACCTTGTCTAACTGGAACGCACCAATGCAGAACTCGACACAAATATGCCCTGAACCTGTACCCCTCCATAACCTCACTGTGTCACTGGAACTTACCAATGCAGAACTCCACACAAACATGCACTGAACCTGTACCCTCCATATCCTCATTGTCTCACTGGAACGTACCAATGCTGTACTCCACACAAATATGCCCTGAACATGTACCTGTCCATATTCTCCCTGTCTCAGGGGAACGTCCCACTGCAGAACTCCACACAAATATGCATTGAACCTGTACCCTCCATAACCTCCCTGTCTCACTGGAACGTACCACTGCAGAACTCCACACAAATTTGCCATGAACCTGTACCCTCCATAACCTCCCTGTCTGACTGGAAAGTACCAATGCAGAACTCCACACAAATATGCCCTGAAACTGTACCCGACCATTATCTCCCTGTCTCACAGGAACGTACCACTGCAGAACTCCACACAAATATGCCCTGAATCTGTACCCTGCATAACCTCCCTGTCTCACTGGAACGTACCAATGCAGAACTACACACAAATATGCCCTGAACCTGTACCCCTCTATAACCTCCCTGTCTCACTGGAAAGCACCAATGCAGAACTCCACACAAATATGCCCTGAACCTGTACCCCTCCATAACCTCCCTGTCTCACTGGAACGTACCAATGCAGAACTCCACACAAATATGCCCTGAACCTGTACCCCTCCATAACCTCCCTGTCTCACTGGAACGTCCCAACGCAGAACTCCACACAAATATGCCCTGAACCTGTACCACTCCATAACCTCCCAGTCTCACTGGAACGTACCAATGCAGAACTCCACACAAATATACCCTGAACCTGTGCCTCTCCATAACCTCCCTGTCTCACTGGAACTTACCAATGCAGAACTCCACACAAATATGCCCTGAACCTGTACCCTCCATAACCTCATTGTCTCACTGGTACGTACCAATGCTGTACTCCACACAAATATGCCCTGAACCTGTACCCCTCCATAACCTCACTGTCTCACTGGAACGTACCAATGCAGAACTCCACACAAACATGCCCTGAACCTGTACCCTCCATATCCTCATTGTCTCACTAGAACGTACCAATGCTGTACTCCACACAAATATGCCCTGAACATGTACCCGTCCATATTCTCCCTGTCTCAGTGGAACGTCCCACTGCAGAACTCCACACAAATATGCATTGAACCTGTACCCTCCATAACCTCCCTGTCTCTGTAGAACGTACCACTGCAGAACTCCACACAAATTTGCCATGAACCTGTACCCTCCATATCCTCCCTGTCTCACTGGAACGTACCACTGCAGAACTCCACACAAATTTGCCATGAACCTGTACCCTCCATAACCTCCCTGTCTGACTGGAAAGTACCAATGCAGAACTCCACACAAATATGCCCTGAAACTGTACCTGACCATAATCTCCCTGTCTCACAGGAACGTACCACTGCAAAACTCCACACAAATATGCCCTGAACCTGTACCCTGCATAACCTGCCTGTCTCACTGGAACGTACCAATGCAGAACACCACAGAAATATGCCCTGAACCTGTACCCCTCCATAACCACCTTGTCTAACTGGAACGCACCAATGCAGAACTCCACACAAATATGCCCTGAACCTGTACCCCTCCATAACCTCCCTGTCTCACTGGAATGTACCAATGCAGAACTACAGAAAAATATGCCCTGAACCTGTACCCCTCCATAATCTCCCTGGCTCACTGGAACGCACCAATGCCGAACTCCACTCAAATATGCCCTGAACCTGTATCCCTCCATAACCACCTTGTCTAACTGGAACGCACCAATGCAGAACTCGACACAAATATGCCCTGAACCTGTACCCCTCCATAACCTCACTGTGTCACTGGAACTTACCAATGCAGAACTCCACACAAACATGCACTGAACCTGTACCCTCCATATCCTCATTGTCTCACTGGAACGTACCAATGCTGTACTCCACACAAATATGCCCTGAACATGTACCCGTCCATATTCTCCCTGTCTCAGGGGAACGTCCCACTGCAGAACTCCACACAAATATGCATTGAACCTGTACCCTCCATAACCTCCCTGTCTCACTGGAACGTACCACTGCAGAACTCCACACAAATTTGCCATGAACCTGTACCCTCCATAACCTCCCTGTCTGACTGGAAAGTACCAATGCAGAACTCCACACAAATATGCCCTGAAACTGTACCCGACCATTATCTCCCTGTCTCACAGGAACGTACCACTGCAGAACTCCACACAAATATGCCCTGAATCTGTACCCTGCATAACCTCCCTGTCTCACTGGAACGTACCAATGCAGAACTACACACAAATATGCCCTGAACCTGTACCCCTCTATAACCTCCCTGTCTCACTGGAAAGCACCAATGCAGAACTCCACACAAATATGCCCTGAACCTGTACCCCTCCATAACCTCCCTGTCTCACTGGAACGTACCAATGCAGAACTCCACACAAATATGCCCTGAACCTGTACCCCTCCATAACCTCCCTGTCTCACTGGAACGTCCCAACGCAGAACTCCACACAAATATGCCCTGAACCTGTACCACTCCATAACCTCCCAGTCTCACTGGAACGTACCAATGCAGAACTCCACACAAATATACCCTGAACCTGTACCTCTCCATAACCTCCCTGTCTCACTGGAACTTACCAATGCAGAACTCCACACAAATATGCCCTGAACCTGTACCCTCCATAACCTCATTGTCTCACTGGTACGTACCAATGCTGTACTCCACACAAATATGCCCTGAACCTGTACCCCTCCATAACCTCACTGTCTCACTGGAACGTACCAATGCAGAACTCCACACAAACATGCCCTGAACCTGTACCCTCCATATCCTCATTGTCTCACTAGAACGTACCAATGCTGTACTCCACACAAATATGCCCTGAACATGTACCCGTCCATATTCTCCCTGTCTCAGTGGAACGTCCCACTGCAGAACTCCACACAAATATGCATTGAACCTGTACCCTCCATAACCTCCCTGTCTCTGTAGAACGTACCACTGCAGAACTCCACACAAATTTGCCATGAACCTGTACCCTCCATATCCTCCCTGTCTCACTGGAACGTACCACTGCAGAACTCCACACAAATTTGCCATGAACCTGTACCCTCCATAACCTCCCTGTCTGACTGGAAAGTACCAATGCAGAACTCCACACAAATATGCCCTGAAACTGTACCTGACCATAATCTCCCTGTCTCACAGGAACGTACCACTGCAAAACTCCACACAAATATGCCCTGAACCTGTACCCTGCATAACCTGCCTGTCTCACTGGAACGTACCAATGCAGAACACCACAGAAATATGCCCTGAACCTGTACCCCTCCATAACCACCTTGTCTAACTGGAACGCACCAATGCAGAACTCCACACAAATATGCCCTGAACCTGTACCCCTCCATAACCTCCCTGTCTCACTGGAATGTACCAATGCAGAACTACAGAAAAATATGCCCTGAACCTGTACCCCTCCATAATCTCCCTGGCTCACTGGAACGCACCAATGCCGAACTCCACTCAAATATGCCCTGAACCTGTACCCTCCATAACCTCATTGTCTCACTGGAACGTACTAAAGCTGTACTCCACACAAATATGCCCTGAACCTGTACCCCTCCATAACCTCCCTGTCTCACTGGAACGTACCAATGCAGAACACCACACAAATATGCCCTGAAACTGTTCCCGTCCATAACCTCCCAGTCTCACTGGAACGTACCACTGCAGAACTCCACACAAATATGCCCTGAACCTGTACCATGCATAACCTCCCTGTCTCACTGGAACGTACCAATGCAGAACTACACACAAATATACCCTGAACCTGTACCCCTCCATAACCTCCCAGTCTCACTGGAACGCACCAATGCCGAACTCCACTCAAATATGCCCTGAACCTGTACCCTGCATAACCTGCCTGTCTCACTGGAGCGTACCATTGCAGAACACCACAGAAATATGCCCTGAACCTGTACCCCTCCATAACGACCTTGTCTAACTGGAACGCACCAATGCAGAACTCCACACAAATATGCCCTGAACCTGTACCCCTCCATAACCTCCCTGTCTCACTGGAATGCACCAATGCAGAACTCCCCCCAAATATGCCCTGAACCTGTATCCCTGCATAACCTCCCTGTCTCACTGGAACGTACCAATGCAGAACTACACAAAAATATGCCCTGAACCTGTACCCCTCCATAATCTCCCTGGCTCACTGGAACGCACCAATGCCGAACTCCACTCAAATATGCCCTGAACCTGTACCCTCCATAACCTCATTGTCTCACTGGAACGTACTAATGCTGTACTCCACACAAATATGCCCTGAACCTGTACCCCTCCATAACCTCCCTGTCTCACTGGAACGTACCAATGCAGAACTCCACACAAACTTGCCCTGAACCTGTACCCTCCATATCCTCATTGTCTCACTGGAACGTACCAATGCTGTACTCCACACAAATATGCATTGAACCTGTACCCTCCATAACCTCCCTGTCTCACTGGAACGTACCACTGCAGAACTCCACACAAATTTGCCATGAACCTGTACCCTCCATAAACTCCCTGTCTGACTGGAAAGTACCAATGCAGAACTCCACACAAATATACCCTGAAACTGTACCTGACCATAATCTCCCTGTCTCACAGGAACGTACCACTGCAGAACTCCACACAAATATGCCCTGAACCTGTACCCTGCATAACCTCCCTGTCTCACTGGAACGTACCAATGCAGAACTACACACAAATATGCCCTGAACCTGTACCCCTGCATAACCACCCTGTCTCACTGGAACGCACCAATGCCGAACTCCACTGAAATATGCCCTGAACCAGTACCCTGCATAACCTCCCTGTCTCACTGGAAAGTACCAATGCAGGACTCCACACAAATATGCCATGAACCTGTACCCGTCCATAACCTCCCTGTCTCACTGGAACGTCCCACTGCAGAACTCAACACAAATATGCCCTGAAGCTGTACCCTCCATAACCTCCCTGTCTCACTGGAATGTACCAATGCAGAACTACACACAAATATGCCCTGAACCTGTACCGCTCCATAATCTCCCTGTCTCACTGGAAGGTACCAATGCAGAACTCCACACAAATATGCCCTGAACCTGTACCCCTCCATAACCTCCCTGTCTCTCTGGATCGTACCAATGCAGAACTCCACACAAATATGCCCTGAACCTGTACCCCTCCATAACCTCCCTGTCTCACTGGAACGCACCAATGCCGAACTCCACTGAAATATGCCCTGAATCTGTCCCCTCCATAACCTGCCTGTCTCACTGGAACGTACCGTTGCAGAACTCCACACAAATATGCCCGGAAACCTGTACCCCTCCATAACCTCCCTGTCTCACTGGAACGTCCCAATGCAGAACTCCACACAAATATGCCCTGAACCTGTACCACTCCATAACCTCCCAGTCTCACTGGAATGTACAAATGCAGAACTACACACAAATATGCCCTGAACCTGTACCCCACCACAACCTCCCTGTCTCACTAGAACGTACCAATGCAGAACTCCACACAAATATGCCCTGAACCTGTACCCCTCCATAACCTCTCTGTCTCTCTGGATCGTACCAATGCAGAACTCCACACAAATATGCCATGAACCTGTACCCTCCATAACCTCCCTGTCTGACTGGAAAGTACCAATGCAGAACTCCACACAAATATGCCCTGAAACTGTACCCGACCATAATCTCCCTGTCTCACAGGAACGTACCACTGCAGAACTCCACACAAATATGCCCTGAACCTGTACCCTGCATAACCTCCCTGTCTCACTGGAACGCACCAATGCAGAACTCCACACAAATATGCCCTGAACCTGTACCCCTCCATAACCTCCCTGTCTCACTGGAACGTACCAATGCAGAACTCCACACAAATATGCCCTGAACCTGTACCCCTCCATAACCTCCCTGTCTCACTGGAACGTCCCAACGCAGAACTCCACACAAATATGCCCTGAACCTGTACCACTCCATAACCTCCCAGTCTCACTGGAACGTACCAATGCAGAACTCCACACAAATATACCCTGAACCTGTACCTCTCCATAACCTCCCTGTCTCACTGGAACTTACCAATGCAGAACTCCACACAAATATGCCCTGAACCTGTACCCTCCATAACCTCATTGTCTCACTGGTACGTACCAATGCTGTACTCCACACAAATATGCCCTGAACCTGTACCCCTCCATAACCTCACTGTCTCACTGGAACGTACCAATGCAGAACTCCACACAAACATGCCCTGAACCTGTACCCTCCATATCCTCATTGTCTCACTAGAACGTACCAATGCTGTACTCCACACAAATATGCCCTGAACATGTACCCGTCCATATTCTCCCTGTCTCAGTGGAACGTCCCACTGCAGAACTCCACACAAATATGCATTGAACCTGTACCCTCCATAACCTCCCTGTCTCTGTAGAACGTACCACTGCAGAACTCCACACAAATTTGCCATGAACCTGTACCCTCCATATCCTCCCTGTCTCACTGGAACGTACCACTGCAGAACTCCACACAAATTTGCCATGAACCTGTACCCTCCATAACCTCCCTGTCTGACTGGAAAGTACCAATGCAGAACTCCACACAAATATGCCCTGAAACTGTACCTGACCATAATCTCCCTGTCTCACAGGAACGTACCACTGCAAAACTCCACACAAATATGCCCTGAACCTGTACCCTGCATAACCTGCCTGTCTCACTGGAACGTACCAATGCAGAACACCACAGAAATATGCCCTGAACCTGTACCCCTCCATAACCACCTTGTCTAACTGGAACGCACCAATGCAGAACTCCACACAAATATGCCCTGAACCTGTACCCCTCCATAACCTCCCTGTCTCACTGGAATGTACCAATGCAGAACTACAGAAAAATATGCCCTGAACCTGTACCCCTCCATAATCTCCCTGGCTCACTGGAACGCACCAATGCCGAACTCCACTCAAATATGCCCTGAACCTGTACCCTCCATAACCTCATTGTCTCACTGGAACGTACTAAAGCTGTACTCCACACAAATATGCCCTGAACCTGTACCCCTCCATAACCTCCCTGTCTCACTGGAACGTACCAATGCAGAACACCACACAAATATGCCCTGAAACTGTTCCCGTCCATAACCTCCCAGTCTCACTGGAACGTACCACTGCAGAACTCCACACAAATATGCCCTGAACCTGTACCATGCATAACCTCCCTGTCTCACTGGAACGTACCAATGCAGAACTACACACAAATATACCCTGAACCTGTACCCCTCCATAACCTCCCAGTCTCACTGGAACGCACCAATGCCGAACTCCACTCAAATATGCCCTGAACCTGTACCCTGCATAACCTGCCTGTCTCACTGGAGCGTACCATTGCAGAACACCACAGAAATATGCCCTGAACCTGTACCCCTCCATAACGACCTTGTCTAACTGGAACGCACCAATGCAGAACTCCACACAAATATGCCCTGAACCTGTACCCCTCCATAACCTCCCTGTCTCACTGGAATGCACCAATGCAGAACTCCCCCCAAATATGCCCTGAACCTGTATCCCTGCATAACCTCCCTGTCTCACTGGAACGTACCAATGCAGAACTACACAAAAATATGCCCTGAACCTGTACCCCTCCATAATCTCCCTGGCTCACTGGAACGCACCAATGCCGAACTCCACTCAAATATGCCCTGAACCTGTACCCTCCATAACCTCATTGTCTCACTGGAACGTACTAATGCTGTACTCCACACAAATATGCCCTGAACCTGTACCCCTCCATAACATCCCTGTCTCACTGGAACGTACCAATGCAGAACTCCACACAAACTTGCCCTGAACCTGTACCCTCCATATCCTCATTGTCTCACTGGAACGTACCAATGCTGTACTCCACACAAATATGCATTGAACCTGTACCCTCCATAACCTCCCTGTCTCACTGGAACGTACCACTGCAGAACTCCACACAAATTTGCCATGAACCTGTACCCTCCATAAACTCCCTGTCTGACTGGAAAGTACCAATGCAGAACTCCACACAAATATACCCTGAAACTGTACCTGACCATAATCTCCCTGTCTCACAGGAACGTACCACTGCAGAACTCCACACAAATATGCCCTGAACCTGTACCCTGCATAACCTCCCTGTCTCACTGGAACGTACCAATGCAGAACTACACACAAATATGCCCTGAACCTGTACCCCTGCATAACCACCCTGTCTCACTGGAACGCACCAATGCCGAACTCCACTGAAATATGCCCTGAACCAGTACCCTGCATAACCTCCCTGTCTCACTGGAAAGTACCAATGCAGGACTCCACACAAATATGCCATGAACCTGTACCCGTCCATAACCTCCCTGTCTCACTGGAACGTCCCACTGCAGAACTCAACACAAATATGCCCTGAAGCTGTACCCTCCATAACCTCCCTGTCTCACTGGAATGTACCAATGCAGAACTACACACAAATATGCCCTGAACCTGTACCGCTCCATAATCTCCCTGTCTCACTGGAAGGTACCAATGCAGAACTCCACACAAATATGCCCTGAACCTGTACCCCTCCATAACCTCCCTGTCTCTCTGGATCGTACCAATGCAGAACTCCACACAAATATGCCCTGAACCTGTACCCCTCCATAACCTCCCTGTCTCACTGGAACGCACCAATGCCGAACTCCACTGAAATATGCCCTGAATCTGTCCCCTCCATAACCTGCCTGTCTCACTGGAACGTACCGTTGCAGAACTCCACACAAATATGCCCGGAAACCTGTACCCCTCCATAACCTCCCTGTCTCACTGGAACGTCCCAATGCAGAACTCCACACAAATATGCCCTGAACCTGTACCACTCCATAACCTCCCAGTCTCACTGGAATGTACAAATGCAGAACTACACACAAATATGCCCTGAACCTGTACCCCACCACAACCTCCCTGTCTCACTAGAACGTACCAATGCAGAACTCCACACAAATATGCCCTGAACCTGTACCCCTCCATAACCTCTCTGTCTCTCTGGATCGTACCAATGCAGAACTCCACACAAATATGCCATGAACCTGTACCCTCCATAACCTCCCTGTCTGACTGGAAAGTACCAATGCAGAACTCCACACAAATATGCCCTGAAACTGTACCCGACCATAATCTCCCTGTCTCACAGGAACGTACCACTGCAGAACTCCACACAAATATGCCCTGAACCTGTACCCTGCATAACCTCCCTGTCTCACTGGAACGTACCAATGCAGAACTACACACAAATATGCCCTGAACCTGTACCCCTCCATAACCTCCCTGTCTCACTGGAACGCACCAATGCAGAACTCCACACAAATATGCCCTGAACCTGTACCCCTCCATAACCTCCCTGTCTCACTGGAACGTACCAATGCAGAACTCCACACAAATATGCCCTGAACCTGTACCCCTCCATAACCTCCCTGTCTCACTGGAACGTCCCAACGCAGAACTCCACACAAATATGCCCTGAACCTGTACCACTCCATAACCTCCCAGTCTCACTGGAACGTACCAATGCAGAACTCCACACAAATATACCCTGAACCTGTACCTCTCCATAACCTCCCTGTCTCACTGGAACTTACCAATGCAGAACTCCACACAAATATGCCCTGAACCTGTACCCTCCATAACCTCATTGTCTCACTGGTACGTACCAATGCTGTACTCCACACAAATATGCCCTGAACCTGTACCCCTCCATAACCTCACTGTCTCACTGGAACGTACCAATGCAGAACTCCACACAAACATGCCCTGAACCTGTACCCTCCATATCCTCATTGTCTCACTAGAACGTACCAATGCTGTACTCCACACAAATATGCCCTGAACATGTACCCGTCCATATTCTCCCTGTCTCAGTGGAACGTCCCACTGCAGAACTCCACACAAATATGCATTGAACCTGTACCCTCCATAACCTCCCTGTCTCTGTAGAACGTACCACTGCAGAACTCCACACAAATTTGCCATGAACCTGTACCCTCCATATCCTCCCTGTCTCACTGGAACGTACCACTGCAGAACTCCACACAAATTTGCCATGAACCTGTACCCTCCATAACCTCCCTGTCTGACTGGAAAGTACCAATGCAGAACTCCACACAAATATGCCCTGAAACTGTACCTGACCATAATCTCCCTGTCTCACAGGAACGTACCACTGCAAAACTCCACACAAATATGCCCTGAACCTGTACCCTGCATAACCTGCCTGTCTCACTGGAACGTACCAATGCAGAACACCACAGAAATATGCCCTGAACCTGTACCCCTCCATAACCACCTTGTCTAACTGGAACGCACCAATGCAGAACTCCACACAAATATGCCCTGAACCTGTACCCCTCCATAACCTCCCTGTCTCACTGGAATGTACCAATGCAGAACTACAGAAAAATATGCCCTGAACCTGTACCCCTCCATAATCTCCCTGGCTCACTGGAACGCACCAATGCCGAACTCCACTCAAATATGCCCTGAACCTGTACCCTCCATAACCTCATTGTCTCACTGGAACGTACTAAAGCTGTACTCCACACAAATATGCCCTGAACCTGTACCCCTCCATAACCTCCCTGTCTCACTGGAACGTACCAATGCAGAACACCACACAAATATGCCCTGAAACTGTTCCCGTCCATAACCTCCCAGTCTCACTGGAACGTACCACTGCAGAACTCCACACAAATATGCCCTGAACCTGTACCATGCATAACCTCCCTGTCTCACTGGAACGTACCAATGCAGAACTACACACAAATATACCCTGAACCTGTACCCCTCCATAACCTCCCAGTCTCACTGGAACGCACCAATGCCGAACTCCACTCAAATATGCCCTGAACCTGTACCCTGCATAACCTGCCTGTCTCACTGGAGCGTACCATTGCAGAACACCACAGAAATATGCCCTGAACCTGTACCCCTCCATAACGACCTTGTCTAACTGGAACGCACCAATGCAGAACTCCACACAAATATGCCCTGAACCTGTACCCCTCCATAACCTCCCTGTCTCACTGGAATGCACCAATGCAGAACTCCCCCCAAATATGCCCTGAACCTGTATCCCTGCATAACCTCCCTGTCTCACTGGAACGTACCAATGCAGAACTACACAAAAATATGCCCTGAACCTGTACCCCTCCATAATCTCCCTGGCTCACTGGAACGCACCAATGCCGAACTCCACTCAAATATGCCCTGAACCTGTACCCTCCATAACCTCATTGTCTCACTGGAACGTACTAATGCTGTACTCCACACAAATATGCCCTGAACCTGTACCCCTCCATAACATCCCTGTCTCACTGGAACGTACCAATGCAGAACTCCACACAAACTTGCCCTGAACCTGTACCCTCCATATCCTCATTGTCTCACTGGAACGTACCAATGCTGTACTCCACACAAATATGCATTGAACCTGTACCCTCCATAACCTCCCTGTCTCACTGGAACGTACCACTGCAGAACTCCACACAAATTTGCCATGAACCTGTACCCTCCATAAACTCCCTGTCTGACTGGAAAGTACCAATGCAGAACTCCACACAAATATACCCTGAAACTGAACCTGACCATAATCTCCCTGTCTCACAGGAACGTACCACTGCAGAACTCCACACAAATATGCCCTGAACCTGTACCCTGCATAACCTCCCTGTCTCACTGGAACGTACCAATGCAGAACTACACACAAATATGCCCTGAACCTGTACCCCTGCATAACCACCCTGTCTCACAGGAACGCACCAATGCCGAACTCCACTGAAATATGCCCTGAACCAGTACCCTGCATAACCTCCCTGTCTCACTGGAAAGTACCAATGCAGGACTCCACACAAATATGCCATGAACCTGTACCCGTCCATAACCTCCCTGTCTCACTGGAACGTCCCACTGCAGAACTCAACACAAATATGCCCTGAAGCTGTACCCTCCATAACCTCCCTGTCTCACTGGAATGTACCAATGCAGAACTACACACAAATATGCCCTGAACCTGTACCGCTCCATAATCTCCCTGTCTCACTGGAAGGTACCAATGCAGAACTCCACACAAATATGCCCTGAACCTGTACCCCTCCATAACCTCCCTGTCTCTCTGGATCGTACCAATGCAGAACTCCACACAAATATGCCCTGAACCTGTACCCCTCCATAACCTCCCTGTCTCACTGGAACGCACCAATGCCGAACTCCACTGAAATATGCCCTGAATCTGTCCCCTCCATAACCTGCCTGTCTCACTGGAACGTACCGTTGCAGAACTCCACACAAATATGCCCGGAAACCTGTACCCCTCCATAACCTCCCTGTCTCACTGGAACGTCCCAATGCAGAACTCCACACAAATATGCCCTGAACCTGTACCACTCCATAACCTCCCAGTCTCACTGGAATGTACAAATGCAGAACTACACACAAATATGCCCTGAACCTGTACCCCACCACAACCTCCCTGTCTCACTAGAACGTACCAATGCAGAACTCCACACAAATATGCCCTGAACCTGTACCCCTCCATAACCTCTCTGTCTCTCTGGATCGTACCAATGCAGAACTCCACACAAATATGCCATGAACCTGTACCCTCCATAACCTCCCTGTCTGACTGGAAAGTACCAATGCAGAACTCCACACAAATATGCCCTGAAACTGTACCCGACCATAATCTCCCTGTCTCACAGGAACGTACCACTGCAGAACTCCACACAAATATGCCCTGAACCTGTACCCTGCATAACCTCCCTGTCTCACTGGAACGTACCAATGCAGAACTACACACAAATATGCCCTGAACCTGTACCCCTCCATAACCTCCCTGTCTCACTGGAACGCACCAATGCAGAACTCCACACAAATATGCCCTGAAACTGTACCCGACCATTATCTCCCTGTCTCACAGGAACGTACCACTGCAGAACTCCACACAAATATGCCCTGAACCTGTACCCTGCATAACCTCCCTGTCTCACTGGAACGTACCAATGCAGAACTACACACAAATATGCCCTGAACCTGTACCCCTCTATAACCTCCCTGTCTCACTGGAAAGCACCAATGCAGAACTCCACACAAATATGCCCTGAACCTGTACCCCTCCATAACCTCCCTGTCTCACTGGAACGTACCAATGCAGAACTCCACACAAATATGCCCTGAACCTGTTCCCCTCGATAACCTCCCTGTCTCAGTAGAACGTACCACTGCAGAACTCCACACAAATTTGCCATGAACCTGTACCCTCCATAACCTCCCTGTCTCACTGAAACGTACCACTGCAGAACTCCACACAAATTTGCCATGAACCTGTACCCTCCATAACCTCCCTGTCTGACTGGAAAGTACCAATGCAGAACTCCAAACAAATATGCCCTGAAACTGTACCTGACCATAATCTCCCTGTCTCACAGGAACGTACCACTGCAGAACTCCACACAAATATGCCCTGAACCTGTACCCTGCATAACCTGCCTGTCTCACTGGAACGTACCAATGCAGAACACCACAGAAATATGCCCTGAACCTGTACCCCTCCATAACCACCTTGTCTAACTGGAACGCACCAATGCAGAACTCCACACAAATATGCCCTGAACCTGTACCCCTCCATAACCTCACTGTGTCACTGGAACGTACCAATGCAGAACTCCACACAAACATGCACTGAACCTGTACCCTCCATATCCTCATTGTCTCACTGGAACGTACCAATGCTGTACTCCACACAAATATGCCCTGAACATGTACCCGTCCATATTCTCCCTGTCTCAGTGGAACGTCCCACTGCAGAACTCCACACAAATATGCATTGAACCTGTACCCTCCATAACCTCCCTGTCTCACTGGAACGTACCACTGCAGAACTCCACACAAATTTGCCATGAACCTGTACCCTCCATAACCTCCCTGTCTGACTGGAAAGTACCAATGCAGAACTCCACACAAATATGCCCTGAAACTGTACCCGACCATTATCTCCCTGTCTCACAGGAACGTACCACTGCAGAACTCCACACAAATATGCCCTGAATCTGTACCCTGCATAACCTCCCTGTCTCACTGGAACGTACCAATGCAGAACTACACACAAATATGCCCTGAACCTGTACCCCTCTATAACCTCCCTGTCTCACTGGAAAGCACCAATGCAGAACTCCACACAAATATGCCCTGAACCTGTACCCCTCCATAACCTCCCTGTCTCACTGGAACGTACCAATGCAGAACTCCACACAAATATGCCCTGAACCTGTACCCCTCCATAACCTCCCTGTCTCACTGGAACGTCCCAACGCAGAACTCCACACAAATATGCCCTGAACCTGTACCACTCCATAACCTCCCAGTCTCACTGGAACGTACCAATGCAGAACTCCACACAAATATACCCTGAACCTGTACCTCTCCATAACCTCCCTGTCTCACTGGAACTTTCCAATGCAGAACTCCACACAAATATGCCCTGAACCTGTACCCTCCATAACCTCATTGTCTCACTGGTACGTACCAATGCTGTACTCCACACAAATATGCCCTGAACCTGTACCGCTCCATAACCTCACTGTCTCACTGGAACGTACCAATGCAGAACTCCACACAAACATGCCCTGAACCTGTACCCTCCATATCCTCATTGTCTCACTGGAACGTACCAATGCTGTACTCCACACAAATATGCCCTGAACATGTACCCGTCCATATTCTCCCTGTCTCAGTGGAACGTCCCACTGAAGAACTCCACACAAATATGCATTGAACCTGTACCCTCCATAACCTCCCTGTCTCAGTAGAACGTACCACTGCAGAACTCCACACAAATTTGCCATGAACCTGTACCCTCCATATCCTCCCTGTCTCACTGGAACGTACCACTGCAGAACTCCACACAAATTTGCCATGAACCTGTACCCTCCATAACCTCCCTGTCTGACTGGAAAGTACCAATGCAGAACTCCACACAAATATGCCCTGAAACTGTACCTGACCATAATCTCCCTGTCTCACAGGAACGTACCACTACAGAACTCCACACAAATATGCCCTGAACCTGTACCCTGCATAACCTGCCTGTCTCACTGGAACGTACCAATGCAGAACACCACAGAAATATGCCCTGAACCTGTACCCCTCCATAACCACCTTGTCTAACTGGAACGCACCAATGCAGAACTCCACACAAATATGCCCTGAACCTGTACCCCTCCATAACCTCCCTGTCTCACTGGAATGTACCAATGCAGAACTCCCCCCAAATATGCCCTGAACCTGTATCCCTGCATAACCTCCCTGTCTCACTGGAACGTACCAATGCAGAACTACAGAAAAATATGCCCTGAACCTGTACCCCTCCATAATCTCCCTGGCTCACTGGAACGCACCAATGCCGAACTCCACTCAAATATGCCCTGAACCTGTACCCTCCATAACCTCATTGTCTCACTGGAACGTACTAATGCTGTACTCCACACAAATATGCCCTGAACCTGTACCCCTCCATAACCTCCCTGTCTCACTGGAACGTACCAATGCAGAACACCACACAAATATGCCCAGAAACTGTTCCCGTCCATAACCTCCCAGACTCACTGGAACGTACCACTGCAGAACTCCACACAAATATGCCCTGAACCTGTACCATGCATAACCTCCCTGTCTCACTGGAACGTACCAATGCAGAACTACACACAAATATGCCCTGAACCTGTACCCCTCCATAACCTCCCAGTCTCACTGGAACGCACCAATGCCGAACTCCACTCAAATATGCCCTGAACCTGTACCCTGCATAACCTGCCTGTCTCACTGGAGCGTACCATTGCAGAACACCACAGAAATATGCCCTGAACCTGTACCCCTCCATAACCACCTTGTCTAACTGGAACGCACCAATGCAGAACTCCACACAAATATGCCCTGAACCTGTACCCCTCCATAACCTCCCTGTCTCACTGGAATGCACCAATGCAGAACTCCCCCCAAATATGCCCTGAACCTGTATCCCTGCATAACCTCCCTGTCTCACTGGAACGTACCAATGCAGAACTACACAAAAATATGCCCTGAACCTGTACCCCTCCATAATCTCCCTGGCTCACTGGAACGCACCAATGCCGAACTCCACTCAAATATGCCCTGAACCTGTACCCTCCATAACCTCATTGTCTCACTGGAACGTACTAATGCTGTACTCCACACAAATATGCCCTGAACCTGTACCCCTCCATAACCTCACTGTCTCACTGGAACGTACCAATGCAGAACTCCACACAAACTTGCCCTGAACCTGTACCATCCATATCCTCATTGTCTCACTGGAACGTACCAATGCTGTACTCCACACAAATATGCATTGAACCTGTACCCTCCATAACCTCCCTGTCTCACTGGAACGTACCACTGCAGAACTCCACACAAATTTGCCATGAACCTGTACCCTCCATAAACTCCCTGTCTGACTGGAAAGTACCAATGCAGAACTCCACACAAATATACCCTGAAACTGTACCTGACCATAATCTCCCTGTCTCACAGGAACGTACCACTGCAGAACTCCACACAAATATGCCCTGAAACTGTACCCTGCATAACCTCCCTGTCTCACTGGAACGTACCAATGCAGAACTACACACAAATATGCCCTGAACCTGTACCCCTGCATAACCTCCCTGTCTCACTGGAACGCACCAATGCCGAACTCCACTGAAATATGCCCTGAACCAGCACCCTGCATAACCTCCCTGTCTCACTGGAAAGTACCAATGCAGAACTCCACACAAATATGCCATGAACCTGTACCCGTCCATAACCTCCCTGTCTCACTGGAACGTCCCACTGCAGAACTCAACACAAATATGCCCTGAAGCTGTACCCTCCATAACCTCCCTGTCTCACTGGAATGTACCAATGCAGAACTACACACAAATATGCCCTGAACCTGTACCGCTCCATAATCTCCCTGTCTCACTGGAAGGTACCAATGCAGAACTCCACACAAATATGCCCTGAACCTGTACCCCTCAATAACCTCCCTGTCTCTCTGGATCGTACCAATGCAGAACTCCACACAAATATGCCCTGAACCTGTACCCCTCCATAACCTCCCTGTCTCACTGGAACGCACCAATGCCGAACTCCACTGAAATATGCCCTGAATCTGTCCCCTCCATAACCTGCCTGTCTCACTGGAACGTACCGTTGCAGAACTCCACACAAATATGCCCGGAAACCTGTACCCCTCCATAACCTCCCTGTCTCACTGGAACGTCCCAATGCAGAACTCCACACAAATATGCCCTGAACCTGTACCACTCCATAACCTCCCAGTCTCACTGGAATGTACAAATGCAGAACTACACACAAATATGCCCTGAACCTGTACCCCACCACAACCTCCCTGTCTCACTAGAACGTACCAATGCAGAACTCCACACAAATATGCCCTGAACCTGTACCCCTCCATAACCTCTCTGTCTCTCTGGATCGTACCAATGCAGAACTCCACACAAATATGCCCTGAACCTGTACCCCTCATTACCTCCCTGTCTCACTGGAACGTCCCAACGCAGAACTCCACACAAATATGCCCTGAACCTGTCCCCTCCATAACCTGCCTGTCTCAATGGAACGTACCATTGCAGAACACCACACAAATATGCCCTGAACCTGTACCCCTCCATAACCTCCCTGTCTCACTGGAACGTACCAATGCAGAACTCCACACAAATATGCCCTGAACCTGTACCCCTCCATAACCTCCCTGTCTCACTGGAACGTACCAATGCAGAACTCCACACAAATATGCCCTGAACCTGTACCCCTCCATAACCTCCCTGTCTCACTGGAACGTCCCAACGCAGAACTCCACACAAATATGCCCTGAACCTGTACCACTCCATAACCTCCCAGTCTCACTGGAACGTACCAATGCAGAACTCCACACAAATATACCCTGAACCTGTACCCCTCCATAACCTCCATGTCTCACTGGAACTTACCAATGCAGATCTCCACACAAATATGCCCTGAACCTGTACCCTCCATAACCTCATTGTCTCACTGGTACGTACCAATGCTGTACTCCACACAAATATGCCCTGAACCTGTACCCCTCCATAACCTCACTGTCTCACTGGAACGTACCAATGCAGAACTCCACACAAACATGCCCTGAACCTGTACCCTCCATATCCTCATTGTCTCACTGGAACGTACCAATGCTGTACTCCACACAAATATGCCCTGAACATGTACCCGTCCATATTCTCCCTGTCTCAGTGGAACGTCCCACTGCAGAACTCCACACAAATTTGCCATGAACCTGTACCCTCCATAACCTCCCTGTCTGACTGGAAAGTACCAATGCAGAACTCCACACAAATATGCCCTGAAACTGTACCCGACCATAATCTCCCTGTCTCACAGGAACGTACCACTGCAGAACTCCACACAAATATGCCCTGAACCTGTACCCTGCATAACCTCCCTGTCTCACTGGAACGTACCAATGCAGAACTACACACAAATATGCCCTGAACCTGTACCCCTCCATAACCTCCCTGTCTCACTGGAACGCACCAATGCCGAACTGCACTCAAATATGCCCTGAACCTGTACCCCTCCATAACCTCCCTGTCTCACTGGAACGTACCAATGCAGAACTACACACAAATATCCCCTGAACCTGTACCCCTCCATAACCTCCCTGTCTCACTGGAACGCACCAATGCCGAACTCCACTCAAATATGCCCTGAACCTGTACCCTGCATAACCTGCCTGTCTCACTGGAGCGTACCATTGCAGAACTCCACACAAATATGCCCTGAACCTGTACCATGCATAACCTCCCTGTCTCACTGGAACGTACCAATGCAGAACTACACACAAATATGCCCTAAACCTGTACCCCTCCATAACCTCCCTGTCTCACTGGAACTCACCAATGCCGAACTCCACTCAAATATGCCCTGAACCTGTACCCTGCATAACCTGCCGGTCTCACTGGAACGTACCACTGCAGAACTCCACACAAATTTGCCATGAACCTGTACACTCCATAACCTCTCTGTCTGACTGGAAAGTACCAATGCAGAACTCCACACAAATATGCCCTGAAACTGTACCTGACCATAATCTCCCTGTCTCACAGGAACGTACCACTGCAGAACTCCACACAAATATGCCCTGAACCTGTACCCTGCAAAACCTCCCTGTCTCACTGGAACGTACCAATGCAGAACTCCACACAAATATGCCCTGAACCTGTACCCGTCCATAACCTCCCTGTCTCACTGGAACGTCCCACTGCAGAACTCAACACAAATATGCCCTGAAGCTGTACCCTCCATAACCTCCCTGTCTCACTGGAACGTACCAATGCTGTACTCCACACAAATATGCCCTGAACATGTACCCGTCCATATTCTCCCTGTCTCAGTGGAACGTCCCACTGCAGAACTCCACACAAATATGCATTGAACCTGTACCCTCCATAACCTCCCTGTCTCACTGGAACGTACCACTGCAGAACTCCACACAAATTTGCCATGAACCTGTACCCTCCATAACCTCCCTGTCTGACTGGAAAGTACCAATGCAGAACTCCACACAAATATGCCCTGAAACTGTACCCGACCATTATCTCCCTGTCTCACAGGAACGTACCACTGCAGAACTCCACACAAATATGCCCTGAATCTGTACCCTGCATAACCTCCCTGTCTCACTGGAACGTACCAATGCAGAACTACACACAAATATGCCCTGAACCTGTACCCCTCTATAACCTCCCTGTCTCACTGGAAAGCACCAATGCAGAACTCCACACAAATATGCCCTGAACCTGTACCCCTCCATAACCTCCCTGTCTCACTGGAACGTACCAATGCAGAACTCCACACAAATATGCCCTGAACCTGTACCCCTCCATAACCTCCCTGTCTCACTGGTACGTCCCAACGCAGAACTCCACACAAATATGCCCTGAACCTGTACCACTCCATAACCTCCCAGTCTCACTGGAACGTACCAATGCAGAACTCCACACAAATATACCCTGAACCTGTACCTCTCCATAACCTCCCTGTCTCACTGGAACTTACCAATGCAGAACTCCACACAAATATGCCCTGAACCTGTACCCTCCATAACCTCATTGTCTCACTGGTACGTACCAATGCTGTACTCCACACAAATATGCCCTGAACCTGTACCCCTCCGTAACCTCACTGTCTCACTGGAACGTACCAATGCAGAACTCCACACAAACATGCCCTGAACCAGTACCCTCCATATCCTCATTGTCTCACTGGAACGTACCAATGCTGTACTCCACACAAATATGCCCTGAACATGTACCCGTCCATATTCTCCCTGTCTCAGTGGAACGTCCCACTGAAGAACTCCACACAAATATGCCCTGAACCTGTACCATGCATAACCTCCCTGTCTCACTGGAACGTACCAATGCAGAACTACACACAAATATGCCCTGAACCTGTACCCCTCCATAACCTCCCAGTCTCACTGGAACGCACCAATGCCGAACTCCACTCAAATATGCCCTGAACCTGTACCCTGCATAACCTGCCTGTCTCACTGGAGCGTACCATTGCAGAACACCACAGAAATATGCCCTGAACCTGTACCCCTCCATAACCACCTTGTCTAACTGGAACGCACCAATGCAGAACTCCACACAAATATGCCCTGAACCTGTACCCCTCCATAACCTCCCTGTCTCACTGGAATGCACCAATGCAGAACTCCCCCCAAATATGCCCTGAACCTGTATCCCTGCATAACCTCCCTGTCTCACTGGAACGTACCAATGCAGAACTACACAAAAATATGCCCTGAACCTGTACCCCTCCATAATCTCCCTGGCTCACTGGAACGCACCAATGCCGAACTCCACTCAAATATGCCCTGAACCTGTACCCTCCATAACCTCATTGTCTCACTGGAACGTACTAATGCTGTACTCCACACAAATATGCCCTGAACCTGTACCCCTCCATAACCTCACTGTCTCACTGGAACGTACCAATGCAGAACTCCACACAAACTTGCCCTGAACCTGTACCCTCCATATCCTCATTGTCTCACTGGAACGTACCAATGCTGTACTCCACACAAATATACCCTGAAACTGTACCTGACCATAATCTCCCTGTCTCACAGGAACGTACCACTGCAGAACTCCACACAAATATGCCCTGAAACTGTACCCTGCATAACCTCCCTGTCTCACTGGAACGTACCAATGCAGAACTACACACAAATATGCCCTGAACCTGTACCCCTGCATAACCTCCCTGTCTCACTGGAACGCACCAATGCCGAACTCCACTGAAATATGCCCTGAACCAGCACCCTGCATAACCTCCCTGTCTCACTGGAAAGTACCAATGCAGAACTCCACACAAATATGCCATGAACCTGTACCCGTCCATAACCTCCCTGTCTCACTGGAACGTCCCACTGCAGAACTCAACACAAATATGCCCTGAAGCTGTACCCTCCATAACCTCCCTGTCTCACTGGAATGTACCAATGCAGAACTACACACAAATATGCCCTGAACCTGTACCGCTCCATAATCTCCCTGTCTCACTGGAAGGTACCAATGCAGAACTCCACACAAATATGCCCTGAACCTGTACCCCTCAATAACCTCCCTGTCTCTCTGGATCGTACCAATGCAGAACTCCACACAAATATGCCCTGAACCTGTACCCCTCCATAACCTCCCTGTCTCACTGGAACGCACCAATGCCGAACTCCACTGAAATATGCCCTGAATCTGTCCCCTCCATAACCTGCCTGTCTCACTGGAACGTACCGTTGCAGAACTCCACACAAATATGCCCGGAAACCTGTACCCCTCCATAACCTCCCTGTCTCACTGGAACGTCCCAATGCAGAACTCCACACAAATATGCCCTGAACCTGTACCACTCCATAACCTCCCAGTCTCACTGGAATGTACAAATGCAGAACTACACACAAATATGCCCTGAACCTGTACCCCACCACAACCTCCCTGTCTCACTAGAACGTACCAATGCAGAACTCCACACAAATATGCCCTGAACCTGTACCCCTCCATAACCTCTCTGTCTCTCTGGATCGTACCAATGCAGAACTCCACACAAATATGCCCTGAACCTGTACCCCTCATTACCTCCCTGTCTCACTGGAACGTCCCAACGCAGAACTCCACACAAATATGCCCTGAACCTGTCCCCTCCATAACCTGCCTGTCTCAATGGAACGTACCATTGCAGAACACCACACAAATATGCCCTGAACCTGTACCCCTCCATAACCTCCCTGTCTCACTGGAACGTACCAATGCAGAACTCCACACAAATATGCCCTGAACCTGTACCCCTCCATAACCTCCCTGTCTCACTGGAACGTACCAATGCAGAACTCCACACAAATATGCCCTGAACCTGTACCCCTCCATAACCTCCCTGTCTCACTGGAACGTCCCAACGCAGAACTCCACACAAATATGCCCTGAACCTGTACCACTCCATAACCTCCCAGTCTCACTGGAACGTACCAATGCAGAACTCCACACAAATATACCCTGAACCTGTACCCCTCCATAACCTCCCTGTCTCACTGGAACTTACCAATGCAGATCTCCACACAAATATGCCCTGAACCTGTACCCTCCATAACCTCATTGTCTCACTGGTACGTACCAATGCTGTACTCCACACAAATATGCCCTGAACCTGTACCCCTCCATAACCTCACTGTCTCACTGGAACGTACCAATGCAGAACTCCACACAAACATGCCCTGAACCTGTACCCTCCATATCCTCATTGTCTCACTGGAACGTACCAATGCTGTACTCCACACAAATATGCCCTGAACATGTACCCGTCCATATTCTCCCTGTCTCAGTGGAACGTCCCACTGCAGAACTCCACACAAATTTGCCATGAACCTGTACCCTCCATAACCTCCCTGTCTGACTGGAAAGTACCAATGCAGAACTCCACACAAATATGCCCTGAAACTGTACCCGACCATAATCTCCCTGTCTCACAGGAACGTACCACTGCAGAACTCCACACAAATATGCCCTGAACCTGTACCCTGCATAACCTCCCTGTCTCACTGGAACGTACCAATGCAGAACTACACACAAATATGCCCTGAACCTGTACCCCTCCATAACCTCCCTGTCTCACTGGAACGCACCAATGCCGAACTGCACTCAAATATGCCCTGAACCTGTACCCCTCCATAACCTCCCTGTCTCACTGGAACGTACCAATGCAGAACTACACACAAATATCCCCTGAACCTGTACCCCTCCATAACCTCCCTGTCTCACTGGAACGCACCAATGCCGAACTCCACTCAAATATGCCCTGAACCTGTACCCTGCATAACCTGCCTGTCTCACTGGAGCGT